>NC_031780.1:15959293-15962983 GCF_001522545.3 Parus major | reverse complement strand
CCCAGGAGGGGCTGAGGGAGCTGGAAAGGGGCTCAGCCTGGAGAAAAGGAGGCTCAGGGGGCCCTTGTGGCTCTGCACAAGTCCCTGGCAGGAGGGGACAGCCGGGGGGGTCGGGCTCTGCTGCCAGGGAACAGGGACAGGAGCAGAGGGAACGGCCTCAGGCTGGGCCAGGGGAGGTTTAGATTGGATATTAGGGAAAATTTCTTCATGGGAAGGGTGGTCAAGCATTAGAATGGGCTTCCCAAGGACATGCTTGAGTCCCCACCCTGGAGGTGTTCAAAAATCAAGTGGATGTGGCACTTTGTGATATGCTTTAGTGGAAGGGGTGGGATTCAGTCAAAGGGTGGAGTGGATGACCTTGGCAGTCTTTTCCAACTTTAGTGGTTCTGGGATGAGGTTGAACAAGCAACCATTGCTGAGCCATACTCACCTTCACCCATGCTGGCCACACTCTTCCTATCAGCTGCCAGCCACCCAGAAGCTGATCCCTGCAGTCCAGCTTTGCTGCACTAAAATATTCTTTTTTCAGCCAAACTGTCTTAGATCTAGAACAGCTTGCACTAGGCTGTTTTCTGTTAGTTTATGAACCGAAACCAACCTTGGCACATGCTTTCCCACTCCTTCCACAGACTTTTTTCCATGATTCTGGCCTGCTAAAATGGTAGAAATGGTATTTTACTAATGATTACAAGGGAAAGAGTAACTGTAAGGGAATTGATATAGTACATAAGGTGCAGATTTTACAAGCAAATACTATTTTTGTCTAACAAGAGATTTTCTCATCAATCTGTATTTTGTTTTTTTCATGCCTGAACAGGGGTCACTCACTTTAGTTGTATTGCTGACTGTGATTTTTTGAGATTGCCATCATTACATAGCAATAATCTGTGCAACATCATTTTCTACAGGGAATTTTCCCCTTTATCAGACACAACCCTCTTTCCTTGACAGTTTCTCCAAATAATATGTTCATAGCTGTATTTTGGTGCATAGATGTTTGATGAGAAGTCAATAGATGAAGAGCCAAATGCTGAAATCTTCACATTTTGTTCATTTTTACAGGAGAAAAAGCTCAAGTCTTTATTTTGTGGATTCAGAATCCTTTTTTTTTTCCTTCTTTTTTTTTTTTTTTTTTTTTTTTTTTGGTTAAGATTTGTGAGCCTTTTGGTTTTTTTTGAATTTTGGATTTTTTTTTCTCCCAAATGCTTTGGTGGAACCCTTCAGCTGGCAGTTTCTGTGCATAGATTTGTCAGCAGCCAGCAGACCAGGAGAAAATCAAGCTGATGAAGGGCCTGGAAGTTGAGCATATAAACCCCAAAAAGCTGGTCCAGCCAGTGCCTGGGAAATGAATGTCAGTGATAATAAGATAGATATCGTTGCCAAAAAAGCTTTTTATTTTTTAACAACTGTTCAATAAAAGACTTTAAATGATCAGTATCAGCTACTGGAGTCATTGGAAAGGAGTCACAGTGAACTGACAGTCCACATCGATTGTTTTAACATTCAAGACAAAGGTGCAGAAAGGAGAGACCCAGACAATGACATGGATACAGCCAGAAAATCCAAGAGAGAAGGTAAATAGCACAGAGATTGCAAAGACAAGCACTGAAGATACACAGGATTTTCTAGTGATGATAAAAGGGGGAAAGTTTTTAAGAGTGTTGCTTCAAGAGCTCAGTTTTTATTACCCAAGATTTAAAAAAAAAAAAATTGAATAAATTTTTCCTCGTGCCTCAGGATTAAAATCCACAGGATGCAAGGTGGGTAGATGCTGGAGGGTGGATATACATTGATTTCTCAACTAGCTTTTTTTCTTTGAAAGCCTGTTAAATAAATGCATTTCAAAATGTGAATGCTCTTTCTAAAACTTTCAGCAAATGCTGGTTTCATGCCACCATCTCTGTGAGATGTAAATTATTACAGTGGTGCACACTGGCTGCTCAGATTTGAGACCAGGATTGTTTACAAATGCACAAACAACAGAACCACTGGCTGTTTATGAGCATGGAAACACTAGGATTCCACATGAATATGCAGGCTACCTGGACAAGCTTAGATAAGACAACTGAGAGGAGGTTTATATTCTTAGAATAGAAAATAATATGTATTTGTATCAAATCTATGGGGTTTTGGAATATGAAATAGAAGCGTGTGCCAAGTCTGATTTCCTCCAGCTCCAGCTAACAGGGCATCACCCTCCACCCACAGCCCATGAGACAGAAGTGTTCTCTTTCTAAGGCCAAATTCATTCAACAGTTTTTCACTTGTGTTTAAAATTCAATTTTTAACAACATATTTTATATTTTTTTTATATAGCATCATCATAAAAGCTAACTCAACTAAAAAATAAATAATATATATTTCCCTTATATATATATATATTTTCCTGTTTCATCATTTAAATTTTGGAGAAAATTTTAAAAGCTTCCTGGGGATAATTTTTGAAAGGTGCACTGTTTTAATTTATCATTTTAAATGCGCTGACAACAAGCACATTTTAAAACCTCATGGCACAGTGCATCAGGTCACCTAATATTAATTTAGTTTTTATAATTTATTTAATATAGTATTGATTGCATTAGCATTTGGATTAATGACCTTTTAAATGCTCAAAGACTAAAGGAGTTGTCTCGTAAGACGAGAAGACAGTCATGAGGCTGAAATAGTTGGCCAATCAGCTTTTTTTAAAATAAATTAAAGATTGTGTAAACCAAAGCAATGTTGAGCATTAGAGCTTTCTAATGAGATCATCAGTTCTAAATCAATACCAACAGGGCACACACTTTTGTTTGATGTTCACTGTGTACTGGAGAGAATTTCAGTAATCAATCACTGGCTTTCTGACTTGCAGATGCAGAGTCCACCTCAGTGAAAGGTTTGAGACTGCAAAGGTTTGAGATTCTGTGCAAGTTTGGAATGTAAATGGAGCTGTTTCCAAATGGGACAGCTGAACTTTCCTCATCATGTGTAAACTCTCCAAGAATCATGCAGTGGGTTGAATTGAGGTTGATCCCTTGTGAAAATAATGGGGTGCATAATTTGCCTAATCCAAACCTACCCATGAGAAGAGTCTCAGCTGCCAACTCCTCTTCTGATATCAATATAATTTAAGGAGATATAAAACACAGGCAGGGTGTTGGCAGGGGGTTCAGGAGAACAAAACTTTCCTACTCTAAGTATGGAATCTGACTCTGGGACTATCATCTTCACTTGCTTTTGCCATATCTGTATACCCATTTCTTCTCATGGATATTTGTCCTTGGGGTTTTTTCCTCTCCCTTCCTCTCTCTGTCCCTACAAAGACTTTCACATGCTGACTTACAAATTATCTGTGAGCAATTAGGAATGTAAAATCAGCAGTGGGAAAGTCATTGTCCTTTCTTATTTCACTCTCAATTTTTCAGTGTGTTGAATAACTGTTTGAACCCTAGAAATATTTTATTGTTTTGCTTTTTTTCCCCCCATGTATACCAGTTAAAGGACACTGTGAATCCTGTGCATAACTTGTATCAGTGAGGAAGTCCACGCTGGATTCTCTGGTTGTAGGAGACTAATGGATTTGCAGCCCATCCATAAAGGAGAAACAGTGAGGAATTCTATGGCTCTTTGCCTCATGTGTATCCAGTTTGTGCAATCTGTTGAAATTTTCTTTACTTCTCTTGAAACAAGAGTCATTACCCTTCCCTTCCC
>NC_031780.1:15934674-15959084 GCF_001522545.3 Parus major | reverse complement strand
TCCCTTCCCTGTTGGATATCCCAAATATCCTTTTCTCATGGAGTAGCTGTTACCCACAGACAAACCAAAACTGAGATTTGTCCAAAGCACTAGGATTTGGTGGAATATTTTCTATTCCCTTGAGCACTGTGAGTGGAAGGGCAGGACAGGCTGGGCCCCAGCTGGCAGCACACAGCACAGGACGGGCATTTTGTGCTCTCTGGGCTGTGTGGGCAACCCTCTATAGCTTAAACTTTAGGGATTGTTACCAAATGTAGGAAGGGCACAGATTAATGCTGTCTTCAGCAGATTAACCATTCTCTGATAGAGTTTTTGCTGTGTTTGTGAAACTGTGGGAAACAGTCTTTGGCTAATACGCCATTAATTTTTAAGTATGGTTTCCAATATGAAATATTTTTATTTTGGCTATTCATTTTTAATGACTCCACAATGCGATTCAGCAAAACTACACAAAGCAAACCAATAAAAATATGATGCTATTAACATCAAATATTTGCATAAAAGCCATGAAATACTGTAGCAAAGAGTTTGTAGGTAACTGGCAGTTCAAGAAATGAAGACAAAATGTACAGAAGCTGCCATTAAAACATTGATTTATCAGAACAAGCTTAGAGTGCTGCATTTACTGCATATCCCCTTCTGGCAAACTTTTACTTTGGGGGTATAATAATGGAGGTTATTACTAATTTATTGTGTCCTGGAGCCATGTTCATCAGTGTCCCTGTTGTGAATTCAGTGGGTGGTCAAACTCGTTACCTTTTGCCAGGAGCTGTGCATTACCTTAGCCAGGAAATTGCCTTCAAAACACAGATTTGTGCTTTTTGTCTACCCATGAAACACACAAATGACCAATTTCACTTTATAACTTCTAGGTCTACATCATGAGAACTTAAAATAAGGTGTTTTATTTGTACTGTATGTACAACAAGGCAAATGAATTGTTTTATAGAATATATTTTAGATCCTCAAAATATGTGGTCAAAAATAATTCCATCTTGTATCTGGTGGAGTTGCATTACTTGAAGAGTAAAAGGGTTACATGGATAAATTCAAAAAACTGGGGAAAGAGTAGAACATCTGCAGCCAAAATATGAAATTAAGTTAATCAATATTAATCAATTAAAACTTTTTTCACTGCCTTATTTTAGAAAACAGTTTGTTTTGGTTTTTTTTGTTGTTGTTGGGTTTTTTGGTTTCTTTGTGGGGTTTTTTTGTTTGTTTTTTGTTGTGGGTTTTTTAGGGATTTTTTTTAGGGGATTTTTTTGGGGGGGTGAATTAAATGTTTTAAATTCCAAATATTTTAAATTTTTTAAAGATCTCTGAGATTTTTACAATTTCCTTTTCACCTTCAGCAGGGCCCACAGAGGCCAGTTAAGAGGCAATAACATAAGACAGGATTGGTAACATCACAAAATAATCACAATTTCTAACCAAACTAGTCAGGGAAGCCAGGAAACTTATTTATATTTATACATTAAATATGTGTATCCATAATAGTATAGCAGCATTTGAAGATGTATTCATGGAAAAACACATTTGACCACATAAATGTGTGAATATACAAATTGTTATTTTCATTTACTAAAGGATTCTAACTGGCAGTTGTTCTGGGTGCCCTGAAGACCCTAAAAACTAAATTAAGGCAAAGGTACAATGTAAATTCAACTCCTAAGCTGCAAAATGAGGAATATATTCATAAATTAGTTTTGTATATCTAAGACCTCTGAGTGAATTCTACAAGTATTATATTATTTAATGATTCTCCTGGAAATCAGCTTGATAGTTCCCATGAGCTGTATAATGGGAAAATATTCATTCCAGGATCACAGTTTAGTTCATGTTCCTTTGATCTTTGCCCTTAACTAATGCAGAAAGTTTAATATATGAATTCTGTTTTCCAGGTGTTTTATAAAAAGGGAAGGGTTTGGAGGCAGGAGGTGTTTGTACACTGACAGACACAATAATGAGTGTGTGTATCTGTGTCTGTGTGAGTGGAGATGTGAGAATAAATCTGTGTGGAGATGGATAGTGGATGTTTGTTGTCATCAGCTGTTCAAGGATCCACAGATATCGATCAGGCTTAAATCCTAATTTCTGATGTGTTTTTTCCCTCATTATCACCAAGTGCACACCTTCATCCTCTTCAGGGGGACCTGTGGTAGGCTGATCCTCGTGAAATACAGACTTGCTGATGGTTCAGATGGGACTCTGTGCACTAATTAACATTTCATTTTACTGCAGCCCTTTCCTCTGTCCTATGCCTGCACACTCCCCAAGTGAACAGATGCAGCCACACATCTCGTGCTTGGCAGAAGAGGGATGTCACTCTTTAGAATAAATGTAGTCAGTCACCATCAACATCTGTCTGCGTGGATGCTGTCCATGGAGTGAGTATGGCAATGGCACTGCAGGACTTGGCTTGCTCCTTTGCTGTCCAGGGAACAGCTTTTCCTCTTCTTTGATCTTCATATTCTTTTTTGAAGTCTGAAGTGTGTAAAATATTTCTGCTTCTGGCTGCTGAGACGTTTATGCAGAGAGTATAATGCAAGAACATTCTGTGAGGTAACAGTAATTAAAATTTATCCTCTTAAAACAACTGAATTTTCTGAGTTGTAAAACTCCATTACTTTTAAAAAGACTCAGTCTTTTGCCCTCAACATCTCAACCTTTGGTGGTGTTATCTTCCTTAATTATAGTACATCAGAGTTACTACATTCACTTTTAAGTGACCTGAGAAGGTGCTAAGCACTTCTTTCTCATGATACCTAATTGGCCAGTTTTGTCAATGTAGATGCACTGTAGAGTAAAATAACATCGGGTTTTTGTATGACTCAAGGACTCTCTTCAGCTGCTTCAGACACGTTTACTGATAGTTTTGCATGATTATTTTAAAATATTGTATCCATTAGTAATGGGTCTGTGTCATTGCATGTCTTGCTTTGTTTTTGCTAACATGTATTAAAGAGGAAGATCCCTGTGCCCTGGGGCATATCGTTTTTTCTGTTGTACATTTAACATTTCTTGGCAGTTTTCTGCACGCTCAAACATTAATCTGTGCTGCATCTTGTCAAAGCTCTCTTTCATTTCACATGTTATGCACACGTAGATATGCAGCCCAGCACAGGAGCCAGCAGTGCCCTGGAGCCAGGAGGGACATCCCTGTCCTGGGGACATCACTGGCCAGCCATGGGAGGGCATCGTCCTGCTCTGCTCTGGGCTGGGGTGGCTTCACCTGGAGTGTTTTGGTCACCACAAAACAAAAAAGATATTAAACTGTATCAGAGTATCCAAAGGAGGCTGTGGGGATGGTGAAGGGCCTCAAGGGGAAGCCACATGGGGAGCAGCTGAGGGCCCTTGGTGTGTTCAGCTGGAGGGGACTGAGTCCCATGGCAGCTACAGCCTCCTGATGAGGGGCAGACACTCATCTCTCCTCAGTGGGATGGGGACAGGGCCCGAGGGAACGGCCTGAATTCGTGTCAGGGTGGGGCCAGGTTGGGTATCAGGGAAGGTTCAGCTTCCCCCAGAGGTGCTGGCACTGCCCAGGCTCCCCAGGGATGGGCAGGAGGCTGCCAGAGCTCCAGGAGCCTTTGGACAGCGCTCCAGGGATGCCCAGGGGGATTGCTGGGGGGTCTGCAGGGACAGGATCCCTGTGGGTCCCTTCCATGCTGCATCCATGATCCCTGTGGGTCCCTTCCAGCTCAGCATCTTCTTGATTCTGCGGTCTCTCTCAGACATCCACCCCACAGACACCTCTAATTCTCATCCCCACCTTTCCAGAAACCAAGGGGGCTTTGCCCCTGAAAAACTTTGCAGAATTCACATGTAATAATTGGGAAGAAATAGCAAGAAAGGGAAGCTAAAATCATCTGGCTTCTCCATAGAACAACAGTACAAGGTATTATTGCAAATTAGAATTGTGCTGTAATGTTGGGCAGCAGGGTTAAGAGCTGCACTCCATTTCCATTCCCATTAAACCTTTGTTATAGGATAAACCTGTCTACATGGGTGGCAAAGAATGGCAGCACTGACAGCATCCTTGTGCTGTGGGCACCTGAACTGGACAGAAACCTCCACTTCCTGTATTTAATAACCTTATTTCCTGTAGGCCACAAAGTAACTTTGAGAACAGATGGATTTTAACTAATTCATGCAAAAGAAAGACAATAATGATCTTCCACATGAGATCAGGGTCTACACCTGCCCATGTTAGATCATTTAATTGCCTTTTCCACCTGCGTTTTGGATTGAAACTAATTAATGCTCTTTTCTTGCATGGCTTCAGTCTGATATTAAGGAGCTCAACATTCCCATTGATGACTAAAATTAAATGATCAGCTTGTAAAAAAGATATGATTAATTAATAAACTTTGAATAAAATAATTCATTTTAGCTTTTAGAAAGCATATTACGGTTGGATATCATGAGGGCAAAGGACACAATAGTACGTGCAATAAAATTGTGTTGAATTCCACTTCCTCATTTATCTTTCTCACTCTCTTTTGCTCTCATTGTAATAAATTCCTCAAAGATTATTTAATTTAATTAAAGTTAAGAAAGGTATCTAATTCAAGTAGGTAGGCTAGAGGTTCCTTCTCTTCCACTGTGAAATACCAGTGTGAAACCAGTGTCCATTGCCACCCTTCTTTTTCAGAAAAACTAGGATGGCTTCTCCCTGGCAGTTGCAAAATCTGCATTTATATTTCTGTGGGAGTAGGTTTTCTGTGTTTTAGTTTAATGGAGCGCATGTGTTTGTGCACACAGATTTTATGATCAGTTGTATAATAGAGAATCCTAATATTACATGTAGACCCATGGTGATTGACCTGTGCTGTTATCCTTGTTTTAAAACCCCAGCAAAAGAAATTGGCTTCTCTCTTTCAGGGGAAAAGTCTCTCATTTCCTGCCAGACTAGAAAGGGTCCCCTTGACTTTCAAAGTGCTGCAATAGGCAGGGCTGCACTCAGGTTTGTACCAGTTCTGTCACTCAGTAACATTTAAGCCTGTCAGCTGAGTACTATGTACAAATGCTAACTGTGATGGATTTGTTTTCAAAACATTTTTAAAATAATGAAAAGGTGGAGTGTGCTCTGCACTGAAGCTTCCCTGTGAATTTTAACACACTGTGGTATAATCTAAGAAGCTTTTGTGCAAGAGTCTAAATAGAAGCTGGTGTGCTCAGTAAAGGATGTTTGCCTTAAATAGACAAAAAAAGTACAACAATATATAGAAAAATGTGAATTATGTGTGTGTTTAATACATTTTCATATTCAGCTTGTGGCTTAGGAGTCACTACAGCACCTTTTCCCAGTTGATCCATACACACATGACATCAGTAGGAGCAGTTTTTGTCAGACATACTTCTAAAAGCATCTCCAGCACTGGAAATAATTAAGTTTTTCTGATTTAGACTGTTACCTAAATCATGTGACCACTTCAATCACAGATTTTAGGCTAAAAATCAGTGGCTAAGATGCAGAAAGACATTAGCAGATGAGAAGGATTGCAACACATTTGAATTTCTGCTTATAATGTGTTTGCAACTTCTGGAACTGCTCTAATGTTGCGTGTGTATGCAATTACTTCTGACACTGAAGGGAGAAACTGCCCTTCATGAATTTTAATCTAATGGCCCTTTGGATTCTCCTCAGCAGCTTTTCACTGTCTTTTGTTGTTAAGGCAATACAGACATATTTGAGAAGTGGTGTTCACAATACATTTTAAGAGAGTGTACTGCTTGAAAAGGTTACTGGAAAAGTTAATTTACATTTGGAAAGCTAAACAAAAAGCAATTAAAAACCCCCAACTTTTGCAAACGGTACGTGACATGAAAATATCTCACTTTTGGTGGAAGACTTATTGATCCACCATTGATTAATTTAAATGATAATGCTACCAAAAATTAACAATAAGCCAAATTTCCAATGTTTTATTCCCAAAGTTGAATTCCTGGCTAGAAGAAAAGGTCTTAGTGCTGTGGATGAGACACTGTAGCTTAGATGACTACTGTGAAGTGAACATGCTGTCTGTCATGTGCTGCATCACTGATATCAGCTGAATGGGGCAGTGTCTGAGATTTGAGGTTTTACCTCACTGCTCAGAAGAAAGGTTCCTAAGAAACACTGATCACCTGGGAACATAAATAGCTTCAATGAGAAAAGCATTATGATCAATATGTTGTGCTAAAGAAGATGTGTTTAGACAACCAAGACAATAAAAAATGTATTTATTTCAGAATAGAGGAGGGAAACCTTTCAGATATGTTCTCTGAATTGTTCAGCAGTCCAGAGGACATCTCTTATTTTTTGAGAGATATGTATATATAATAACACTACATCACAATGAATCTCAGAATGTAGAATGGAACCCTTTGATATATTTGTTAATGTAAAGGTGCTTATGGGCAGTTTAGTGAGCTGTTCCTTAGCTATTCCTCTGGGAATATTTCCTTGGGAGCTGGCACTGGGTGTTTAATTTTCTCCAAAATACAGCACACAATTTAATTGGGGCACTTTTTAAAGAGTCTCTGCTACACCTTTGTAGCATCAATCTCTATTTTATCAGCTGTTCCTTCAACGAGAACACAGATACTTTGAGGCTGACATATCCTATATGAGTGTGTTTAAAATGCTGTTAAACATCTGGCCACCACCAGCTTGACATTCTTGATAAAAACCTCATGTTTTTCATGCAAACCTTGGAGTCCTCAGAGTAAAACTCAAGCTAAAAAGAAAGAACATCATGTTCATTAAAAATATTTCGGTCAGTCCCCTCAAAGACTCCATGAAGAAAATGTCTATTGCTTTTTTTTCTCTAGATCTTTCTTTCTTGCTTTCCCAGTAGCCATCAAATGAGACTGGATCAGTAAAATTCCAAATTGTGAATATGTTGTTGTGACCACATAATGTCTGATGCATTATGTGACAACACAGCCTAAATATCATCACACATTTGGAGCCCAGTCTGATCCTTCGTGTGACAAAGATGAGTTTCAAGGGCCATAAAGTTTATTAAACCAGACTGAAAGAAGTTTAGCAGACATAATCCTCTTTTTTTATTTTTTATTTTTTTCCACCCAAGTTTTAACAAGCATGTTTTTCCTGCACAAATTCAGGAGCAAGCAGTTAACTCCCAGTGGTTTCAAAGCCATGGGAATTAAGCAGGTGCTTAAAGTTAATGAGGTACTTAATTGCTTTGTAGGACCAAGATGGACTGTTGCATTGCAGGTACAATGAGAAATTGTCCCTGATTTCCTTTCTGAGCAAGGAGATTTTTAAGGATCAAGATCTCAATTGCAGGCCATCTTTTCACCATTTATGCATAATTTGATGGTTGAAAATTGTAATGTTCTCTTGCAATCTGGGTGGGTTCAGTTGCAGCATCATTAAAACCATTCAGGCCTGATACAAAGATTTGATAAATTTTCTAAATAGCATGACTGAAAACACAGAGAGCTGAGTAATGCCTGAGCAGTGCTACCACTGTTTTAGCAAAATACAGTCAATGCCAAGTCACACAGACCAGAAAGTCTTACAGCAGAGAGGTTCACAACAAGAACAGACTTTCATCCTGACAGATGGGGCATACTGTCCCGGGGGAATGGACTGGAGACAAGGGAAAACACTGATGGCTTGAAACATGAGTATATTTTTGTTGGAAAGAGGCATTTTTCTCACAGGAGACAACTTTGAATACGGAAATGTTACACCAGATTTTAGCTGTCGATTGCACTGGTGAAAACCCGGTCTAGCTCTTGGCACACCAAGACACACTCTGGCTGGCCATGGCTTTTCCAGGTGAGACAGAATTCAAGGAGCCTTACCAGCATTATTTTTTTTTCAGATCAGATCCAAAGCAGGGGGAGTATTTATTTCTGTCAGAAAACAAAGTCGTTGTAGCTGTGTTTTGTCACTGTGCAACAGCACAGCACTGAGAGGTAGTACAGAAATTCACCTTGGATCTTTCTAATTGCATTTGTGCTCTAAATCTTACCCTAATGGAAATAATTTACTCTTGTGTGCTGGGCTGGGATGAAGTTGATTTCCTCATGGTAGCTGTTGCAGTGCTGTGATTTGGATTTGGGATCAGAATGTTGGTAGCACTGGGATGTGCTGGCTGTTGCTGGGCAGGGCTTGAAGAGAGCCAAGGAGGTTTTGGCTCCTCATCCCACTAAGGACGGGCTGGGGGGGCACAAGGAGTCGAGAGGAGATACAGCCAGGACAGGTGACCCCAACTGACCCAGGGGACATTCCAGACCATATGACATCATTCTCATGTATAAAATGGGGTGGAAGAGGAAGGAAAGGGGTGATGTTTGGAGTGAATGTGTTTGTGTTCCTGAGGAACCGTTCCATGAGATGTGGCCCTGCTCTCCTAGGGATGGCTGAACACCTGCCTGCCCATGGGAAGCAGGGAGTGAATTCCTTGTTTTGCTGGGCCTGTGTGCACAGCTTTTGCTTTACTATTAAACTGTCTTTAGCTCAACCCACGAGTTTTCTCACTTTGACACTCCTGCCTCTCTCCCACATCCCAGCGTGGGGGAAACAAGTGTGGCAGTGGGGACTCGGCTGCTGGGGAGGTTAAACCAGGACAGTTTAACCACAAATGCTCTTTAATTAACACGGCCAGCATCTGTTACATTTCCTCATCTTTAAAGCAGAGCAATATTTTATTCTTGCATGCTAATGTTTCTTGTGGCAACAAAGATCCCGCTTCAAGAGGAAGGGAATTTTTCACTTTTGTGTCTCAGAGTAACTTTAAACCGTTTATGGTATTTCTGTTTAGAATAATTCCAGAGGTGTGTCTATTTATCTTCTGCATTAAAATTCAAGAAAAAGGTTTAGCTTTTGGCTTGCCTTGGGGGCTAAGCTGTGCAGCAGACATGCTTCTCTGAGATAATTTGTTTTCTAATTGCCATTCGTTTGCTGAAATACAATTAAAGTTATTGCTCTAATATTAACATCAACATCTTGATTGCCTTATCAGAATATGAATATGTATTTTTCTCACTCTGCTTGGAGACATCTTTCACTAACTTTCTCTGAACATGTAGCTCTTAATTAAAGAGAATTTTTAATTCAGATGTAACAGTACTTTTCTAACCACTGTTGCCAGCTGGTTGGAGGGTCAGACCTTAAATTGAAGTCCAGATTTTCATCAGGTATCATCATAACGCCAAGGCACGTGTTCACCTGGAAGATCTGAGCCTTTGGATCAGCTCTCACAAATGATCTGATCTTCGTGCAATTGCCAGAATTTAGTTTGCAAGCAGGCAAATCTAAGCCAGAGATTTCATTAAAAGTGGAGTATAGCAAGGATCTGGGAGACCACTGGGCAGCCAGTGTGTCGGAAGGGAAAAGGGACACTCAGGCCACAGGAAAACAGAATTCTCAGCTCACTGAGCAGGAACAAGAGAGTGTTCCTGAGCACCTCCCCTCACAATATTTCTGGTCTAGAGAATCACTTATGTGCTGTAGTCAGACCAGAATTATCAAAAGAGAATGAGCACAGCTTTATTTTTAAAATGGCCTTTATACAATTCTTTAGCTTGACTTTTTTTTTTTTTAAGCACTTCTTTACAAAGATGTTTGATGAACAGGATTCTTTCAATCAGTAAAAGCAGGAGAATGTTCCAAAATAGTTACATAAATGAACAGGCCACTTGGGATGACAGAAATCAGAGATACAGTGAAGAAGCTGTCCCATTTGGTGATGAAATTGTTCTTTTTCACTCTAAGAGATCCTTTTAAAAATCTTTTTTTCTCATTTAGTAATTTTCCTTTTATGATAGCATATCTATTTCCCATACCTCATTAGCTTCTGAGCACATATGAATATCCCACTGAGTTACACTGAAAATTATTTTTTTGAATATGATAGAAATGAAAAATTGAATCCTAGTTTCAAAAAAATAACAATGAAATTGACATTTATACTCTAGTGAGTTGTTCTTGAAAATGAATTAAGTGTATAATAATCAGCAAAAGATTAATTTTTAATTTGTATCATGTAGGGGTTAATTGATCCATGTTATAGAAGTTGGTGTTTCAAAACTGAAATGTGATTTTTAGTGTCCTTCCAGCAGCCCTCAGGTGGCAGGGATCAAGTGTGTGTTTGCTTTCTCTGGGGAAAATTTGTCACACTAAATGTGTCTGGCAAGGAAGGTGACCAGTTGAGTAGAACCAGTTATTTGGTTTTCCCCAGATCTAAATTTCCTTTTGGATTTCAAACTCACACGTAGTTTGAATTCCTTTCCACACTGGCTTTTATATCTTAATAAGCCATTAATTTAGTTCAGACCAGAGTCAGTCTGCAGATTAGAGTGTCCAGAAATCAGGACTCTGTTAAATACACTACCACATGTTTATGTGGGGATTTATTCCATGAATAGGAAATCATCAATGGATCAATGATTTTGCTTTTTGGTGAAGTGTGGCTTCAAGAAACAAAGAAGAATTAAGTTACAAATAAAAACTATAATGTTTAAAAGATGTGCTGCCACATTAATAGTATGGTATAGGTTTAATTATACCACTAATGGTATGGTATAGGTTTGGATTTCCAAGCTCAAAATGTTGAGATTTAATATCAATAATATGAGCCTATCATAGCAGGGTTCAGCTGAGCTCTTATGAAAACAAGTCCATTTAGCAGCAGTTGTTGTCTTGGAAAAAAAACAACAACAAAAAAAAAACCATGCTGATAATCCTTGGAGAGATTTTTCAATTAAAAAAACACCCAAACTGCTAGAAATAGTCTGCTGTGATGAAACTCTTAGGATCACTACATCTCCTTGTACGTGCAGCAATTGTGGATGTGTTTTATGAGTCCCACTATGATAAAACACATAACAGTTGTTTAGAAGTGTAAAAAGAAGTAACTACAAGCCTTGTAGAGCATACAAGCTCTTTCATGTTTCAAGGAACTCTCAGTGTTTCCTGCTATGCTGTCTCATGTTTGGAATTGCCTAAAGTGCCTTTTTAGTGCATAGAGGCTGCATAAAAATCAGCTTGCCTCATTGATTTCGATGAGCAGTTCCAAGGTCAAATGTTATTCAGCTGTAAAATTATCTCTTAAATTTTTTTACTAAGGGAAAGCGTCTGAGTATTGAAGGACAAGATAATAGTCCATTTACAGAATACAAAGGAATGTCTTTTGTTTGTTCAGCACATCCTTACAATAGGGATGTGCCTTGCTTCTCAGCTTCTATTTATAGCATTACAAACCTTAGGGTGATCACCAGTTGTGAACAACACATTGTTAGAAACAGGAGGCTGTGGAAATTGAGTTCTTGATATATCACAAGTGTATGCAGAATAATTAGAACTAGGAAATGGGAAGAAAGCTTAAGATTTCCTGAAAATTGCCTAAAACAAGAAATAAAATCAACCAACCAAAAAAAGAGACATTAAAACTAATGTGTGGCCAGGAGATAACGTTGTAAGTTGTTTTTTAGAGCGTTGTCAATGCATGTGGGGGAGACAGAGTGAACTAAATTCCTTTAATTCCATCTAGTGATAACTGACATTTTCCAGCAGACCCTCTTTTTCAGGGGTATGTCTGTTGCAAAAAAGAGCTGTTGCACTTTTATTTTTGAAAATATTTTGCTTCAGAGGAGAAAGAAGAATTTTTTTTTAAAAAGAAATGTTTTAACACAAAGCAAATTTTGTTTGTTTGGCTGTTTTTTTAAGTTTTAGCTTTACATTAGATTACTTTCACTAGGAAAATTCAGGCAGTCCTAGAAGTAAACCTGTGATCCTTCATGCCCATGAGTTGAGGCAGTAAAACTTTGGCAGAGCACGCTCCTTCTTGAAGCCAAGCACTAATAGTCTGTGTGCACGTAATGTTAACAGGTAAGAAAGGAGTAAGTCCTTCTCCTGCTTCCTTGCTGGAGACTGTGCAGTTCAGAGAGTGAGACTGAGAGAGCAAAACCCCACTGGGCAGATCAGCAGGGGGGAGAGAAAGCTCCTCAAATTCTAAAAAAGTATTTGCCTGTAATGTACTACCCACTTCTTCCCCAGTCAGGAATGAGATCTTGCTTTCAGCAGGAAAAACTCTTTGGTTTCCTGTGCTCCTGCCTTCCCTCATTAAGGGATACTTGGCTTGCTCAATCTCTCTCGTTAAATCCCAGTCTTTGTCAGAAGATTATGGTAATTTAGGTTATGACTTCGAGGAATCCTGCTTAAATTGGAGATGTCCCAGCTCTGCAGTTGGTGTAGCCAGGCTCCAGCAGAGTCTGCCTGAACAAGGCTGGGCTTAAATCACTTCAGCCTCTCCCGTGCACAGAGCCATGGTCAACACCTGATAATGGAATTAAACTGCTCAGATTCAGCTGCTCACATCGCCCTTTCCTGGTAAAAACTCCCCAGCTTGCTTCTAATAGGAACCTCCATTTCCATTACTTATTTCTCTTAGTTATCCAGCTAGATTGGCCCCAGAAATTCAATAGCAGTTGCAGATGCTCTGCTCACACAGAGTCATCCCCATCTTTGAGATAAGGCACTGAGATACCCAATTTTCATGTGAGCAATTACTCGCTCACCTGGTGACTGTAAAAATGCTTCCAAACAAATTGTAACATATTCCCTGCTATTGCACCGCTATTTCCCACAGGACCCTGCAGATAACACAGATGTGGCAGGATAACTGGCATTACTTTATAATGTAGTAAAATAAATTGTGTTTTTATAGGATGGCCTTAATGTACAGTAACACAAAATTCTTCAGAGAGACATCAACAGTAAACTGGAGTTAAAAGGAAAATTTTACAGAGGAGTTGCTGAGGTTGTTGAGTTTCAGGGGATGATGAGGTGTGTGACTGAACTACCAATATGAGTTAAGACAAGTGAAAGAGTAACTGAAAATTATGAAGCATCTTAGCTAAACTGAATTATTTTCATGCCCTTATTTCTGTGATTAAGATTTTATCCATTAGCATACAATTTGTCAGCCTAGGCAGACCTAATAGAAGAATAGTTACAGCTCTGTGTGCTCAGTAAGATGTGGAAAATGGATTATATAATTTATCTAGCTCTTTCTTGACAACAGTTTAACATTTATTACAGTGGTCTGCACCACAATGTTTCTGTCTTGACATTAAAGTTATGACTTCGGCAATTTTATCATAATTGTTCTTAATTCTTTCCCTGAGAAGAAATCAGCAGTACCCAATCAGAGCAGAGGTGAGGTAGGGAGAGAGAACTTTTATCAGCTTGTCTGATCATTAGCAATAATATTATTTTTCTTTTTTCTATGGCTCTCCCAATTTCATATCCTTTGAGCAGCACAGCAACATGAAATGCAGTGAGCAGTGTGTCAGCTCAGCCAGAGGAAGACATCCTCAGGCAGTCTGAGTACTGGAAAGCCCACCAGTAATTTTGCTCAGACTCCTAACCCAAAAGAATATCAAATTATAATTTTACAAAGGAAATATTTCTTAGGCTTTAGTGGAAGAACTGAAAGTCTGACAGCAACTTCCAAGAGGCAACTTGGAAATGCTGTTTTTGTTTCGTTACATAATGTTCTTACCTGCTTCTGATAGTGCCTCTTTGGAAACACCAGAGCTCTGGAGCTCCTGATTTATCTACAAGGTGTTTCTGTTCATCATTAATGTCACTGCCAGAGCTGTCCCAGCTCAAGGAGCAGATGCACACAACCACGAGGAACAAATAATAAATTTCCACATAGGTAATGACCAGTTTGAGATGCGCTTCTGGGAGAAAGAATGTGATTTTGATAATGGCTTACTCGTTTCTTCAGAAGTCTTCTGGTTTTTCATTGGTTATTTTATGAAACCTTTTCAAATAGTTGAATTCTTTAGATGAAGAGCTGTCCTTCATAAATTTCAGTTAATAACTTCACTATTTTCATCTGAAGAAAGGATTGTTTTTACAGTTAAATCAATATGACAGGAAGATCAGAACATAGTGAGGACCCTAACGGCTGCAAAGATTTGGAAGTGGTTTTAATGAACACTCAGCAGGCAAGAAAATGCTCTTTTATGTTCACTCCAAACAAAAGTGTACAAGCTGAGGAGAAAAAAAACAGGCTGTGGCCAACCTTATTATATGAGAAGTGGCTGTGAAATTATTTATTTCATCTAAACTAAATAAGGCCAATTATTGGCTCTTCATATAAAACACAAGGGAAGTTTTCAGAGGGCTTATGAAGCAAGAACATAGTTTGATGGATAATTACAGAGTCAGCTTACAATTAAATCATAGAATATTTCAAGCTGGAGTGGACCCACAAGGATCATCCAAGTCCAGCTCCTGTCCCTGCACAGGACACCCCAAGAATCCTATCATGTGCTTTGTCATGCTTTAAAAAAGAAGCTATTATTTTCCTCAGAGAAAAGGTGCCAGCTGTACACAAAAACTCAGGGGCTGAGATCCTCTTCTAATTTTATGTTGGTATATGTATTTCTACTGTCTCATATAATATCTATGGTGTATAACTTAATACTATATTGCTCATATGCTATCACTATATTGCCATATCCACAGATGTTTGCCCAAGTTTAGAACATTAATAAATGCCTTTACACTGAAAATATTTCTCCAGCTGCCATAGCGAATCAGGTGAAAACACAGTTGAAAATATCCACCACATTCCCAGGAATGCTTTGTTTAGCTCTGTGAAGAATGAAAAAAGCATGGAAAACCCTCTCTGTGACACTTCTGAAACCCATTTCTGTACTTTCAGGGTTTTTTTCCCCATCCCAGTTCCTGTGTCCCCTCTAAGAGGCCGAGTGTCTGGCACGCTGGTGTGTCAGGAGTGATTGCACTCAGATTGTGACTTCTTCCATTTAACTCTCTGAGGAGTCCCAGATGATTTAAATGATTTAGTGGTCTCATGCCCAGAGGGGAATGAGATGGAGAACATGATGGAGCAGAGCCTGTGGTGCTAGGCAGCTGCTGTGGGAAGGGGACACAGGGGGGTCAGAGGAACAGAAAGGTCTGGGAAGTACCTCAGACAGAAGTTCAAGCCCTGTAATTTAAAAGGTGATTTCAAGTCCCTGTTCTGCTCTACACCGTGCCCCTGTGTGCTTCAGCTCTCTGCCTGCAAACTGGCTATAATAGCATTTCCCTTCCCAGGGGCTTACTGGGAGAATAGCTTCATTAAAAAGCACCAGCAGCTCCCAAATATTGTGATAGGTGCACAAAGGCCAGCAGCATAAAGCCAGTGTCATCTCTGGGCTTAGCAAAGCAAACACACAGGTGTTTCAGGTGTGATCTTGTGCTTGGTTTTCTTTTTCCCTAGCAGAAATATGAAGCTCTTCAACAAAAACAAACACATGAACATGGAAAATAAGTTCTTAAACTAAAGTTAAAAATCTGTCAGACCAGTTTGGAAAGCCTAAACAAACACTGTAACATCTATTTCCTGAGTTATGGATGGAGTCCCTTCTCAGGCTCATGTCTGATTTCAACATCTCCCAAAACCTTCTATGTTCTGTGTGCTTTCAGAAGTCAGAAAGCAACTGGTTATTGTCCTTCTGGGAAAATAAAAGTATCCCTCTTAACCTTGAAGCTTGTATGTGGCTCAGCTGTAAAGCAGCCAATGAGAAAGGTGTTTGCTAATGTTCAAACTCTGCTAACCATGTGGTACAATTACTTGTCTTATTTATTAGCACAGTAATAACCTTCCCATACCTTCGTTCTCTACAGCACAAGGAAGATTTCAAACTACTCATTTTAAATGACAGAGACTAAACCTGAGCATTTAACAGTAGGGAAATAAGTGTCCAATGCTTTCATTATTATTACCTATGAATAAGCAGGCAAAAAGACTTACTGCTTGTCGTAACTGCTATAAACACATCAACTAATTATGCTTCTCACTGAGATATTTTATTTACACTGATCTTTATAGTATCTGCCAGCCTGAGTGCAACATTTTACCCATAATATTCTGGCTCACTTAGGTGAGACCCCACCTGCAGAGCTGCCCCAGGCTGGGCCCAGCACAGCAAGGAGCTGGAGCTGCTGCAGAGAGCCCAGAGGAGGCTCCAGGATGAGCAGAGGGATGGAGCAGCTCTGCTGGCAGGAAAGGCTGCCACAGCTGCCATTGTTCACCTGCACAGGAGAAGCTTTGGGCTGAGCTCAGGGTGGCCTTGCAGGGCCTGAAGGAGCTGCAGCAAAGCTGGAGAGAGACAATTGCCAAGGGCTGCAGGGCCAGGAGGCAGGGAATGGCTGCCAGTGGCAGAGGGCAGGGCTGGATGGGATCTTGGGCAGGGATTGTTCCCTGGCAGGGTGGGCAGGCCCTGGCACAGGGTGCCCAGAGCAGCTGGGGCTGCCCCTGGATCCCTGGCAGTGCCCAAGGCCAGCTTGGACATTGGGGCTGGAAGCTCCTGGGACACTGGGAGCTGTCCCTGCCCATGGAATGCGATGATCTTTAAGATCCCTTCCAACTCAAGTCATTCTATGATTCTATAATTTTAATGATCTGGGTGCTTTGCTGTCCCATTCCTGGATCCAGACAAGGAGTTCTTCAAAGAGCAACAAGGAGAAATGTGACCCTCATCTTTCCTTGTCTCCAAAAAGGGAGGAAGGTGGAGAGGAGAAGTGGGTCATGCTTGGAGATGTGAGGATTCTTGGTCTATCCAGCCAGATAAACCAGGCCTAAATTCAATACACTCCAAAATTTAGATGTTCAAGATTCTTAGCTAAGATCTAAGTCTGTATCATTTGACATCCAGTGTGTCAGATTTTCTAGCAGTGATGTTCTCTAGGGACTTTTGGATTGGTAAAATATTTAGTAGGCAAGGTTTCAATAAACACAGCTAAAAATCTGGAAACACTTCCAAAAGGCTAATTTTGATCAGGACTGAAGTTCTGGAAAAGGTGAAGAAAACTGTTTTTTTTACCCCACAGTAAAGGATAGAATTCCAAGATATGTTGTCGTATTTTGTTGTGTCTCCCAAAGGCCCCTCATGTCAGATGCACAGCCCAATCTGATTATATTGAATACTACTTATGTTATCTGTCAGCTGCTTCGTGCTTCTGAGTGCACTGAGCTTGGTGACAGGATAAAAATATTTTCCTATAATGGCAAAAGAGAGAATTGCAGTAATTTTGAAGCTTCAGACTGTTCCTTCAGCAAAAGATTGGATGCTCAATTTAATTGGTTGTGCTTCACTAGAAAAAACATAGTGCACTCATTAAAACATCAAAACTCTAACTTCCAAGATATCTGCTCCTTTTTTGAATTACAGCATGAGTAGAATATGAGATTTGATAATATTTCATCGTGATTATACTTTTGTAACCACCATTTATAATTTGCAGACAATCTGTGGGGGACAGGGAAGCTCTGGGTATTATTGATTTACACTGTTGAGATCAATGTTATAAGCATATTTGCATTTATAAAATAGATGAAATATCTTTATTCTTTTCCCTGAAGCCCTAAATCTATGTGAAGCTTATTTTCTTTGCTTTTTTTAAAATCTTTATTACAAAAATAGTAAAAAAATCAAAGTAAAATAGTCAGAAATGCACAAACCCTCATCTGCCACTGCTCCAGTGGTTCTGTGGGCAAGGAACACCACACAGGTATTTCATTTCAGCAGTGTAGTCACATCCTCTCTAGGACAATATCCCAGAGTGTTATATGACAAGCCATAAAATATTACAAAGACAATGACTGCAGTGGGGGAGGGAGGATTATTTAGAGAAGCAAAGGCTTCATTTTGTTTTCCAAAGCATTCTGTCATGCAGTAAATTAAATATCAGAGGTGTGAGTTTCCTCTGGCAGTGCCCTCACACCCCACAGAAGGGGACAAGTGCTTTTCTAGTGGGGACACCAGCCAAGGAGCCATTGCTGGAATGACCACACAGAGCTTTCCCCATTAATTTTCCATTTTTAATAGATCCTCATTTGAATGTTATCTCTGATCTCCCCCCTTAGATTTCATCATCAACACTGAGGGGCGCTGTTTGTGTGCAAGGCTGTGCTCAGCTTGAACAAAGAGCTTGGCTGTGACTTCCCAGGGCCCCTTTGTCTTCTAATACAGTTTGGAACCTTGATTGGAAGGTCTGGTGTGTAATTCCAGATTTGATGCAGCTCTAGGAGTTGTTGTGACTTACTGTTCTCTCTGCTTTCTGTGGCTCTTCTGATTTAGTTCCTCGTACCTGAGGAATTCTAAAGGTTGTTTGCAATGTTCAGAGAACAAGAACAAGAACACGAACAAGAAAGAATAAGAAACCAGTGAGATTGTTTATCTGCCCAGATTTTTGTTTTACTCCATTGCCTTCTCCACTTCCCATTTTCCATGCTTTATAGCATTCAGCTGGATATGAAGTGCATCTGACTGTGTATTATTAATCTAATGACAAACTAATTTTGTGAGGGAGACTGGCAATAATCACAAATACATGCACACACATGCACCATGTCTTTACAGCTCTCTCTCAATGTGCAGCAATTTAGAGAAATTGTAGAATCGTTCTCTCTTCTTTGTAATAAGGTTCCACTGAAGAGTCCAAAATTAATGAGATTCTTTTTTTGCTCTTTATTGTAAGAAGTTCATTAAGAACTTAGCAATGAATAGAAGATGCTTAATTCTTCCTAACCCTGTGTCATTTCACTTTGTGTTGTGTGATGTGCCTTCTTTCAGCTTTGAGTAATCAGTGCCAGAAATTGTCCTGTCACCTTGTACATCCTAAGAAATTGTGTCATCTCTGCAAATTTTATCTCCTGGCTGTTCATAGTATTCAGCAGTTCTCCTGTGTTCTATTATGAGAGTTGGGGAACTCTAATTGCTAAACCTGAAATCTTAAATACTACCAGGAACTTGCAAAGATCCTCCATCCAGGAGTGAATTCACCAGGCTCTCTCCTAGAATATTGATGTTGGGGTCCTTATAATTATTTCCTCAAATAGTTTCATCTGTGCAGCTCTCTGAGAGTCTTACCTGACCCAGTGCCATTTTATTTGGAATTCTGGGACAGGTCTCAGCTCACTCTAAAGCTGTGTCAATCTTCAGGTACAGTTATTTCTTGATCCTCTTTTATATGAAACTGATTCCCTTTGATATCTCTCTGGCATTTTTTATACAATTTTATTTTCTTTTAGTGTCATCCCCTGGCAAAAAAAATATATTTTGTGTTCTGTACCTCTTTTCCCTGCTACAGTACTCCTTCAAGCCCTTGTAAACCTCTTTTCTTTTCTATTCTTATACATATTCTAAAACCCATTTCAAATACAATTACAGCCTGTTCCCTTTTCTTTCATCATTGTTACAGTCTTTTAACTTCATTTACTCTTATGTACCCCTGTGTTTGTGTTTTAGCTCCTTAAGCTTTGATTGCTTTTTGCATTTAGAGATTTTATTATGGTGCTTGCTGCTGGATGTCCTGCTATGTACTACCCTCTAGGACATAGCACTAATGTTCAGAAACAATTTTTCTTCTGCATCTTCTTCCTTCATTTCTTTAACCAATTTCCTTTTATCCAACGCTTACATTACTTTTCTAAATCTCCAGTTCAATATTCTCACTTAGAAATCTTCCACTTTTAAGATAAAAAATGAAAATAATGGGGCCATTTTTTAACCAGTAGTTTCATCACATCTGGTTTTCTGCCAAATTTCATTGATTCTCTTTTAATTTTTCTTTTTTATTACATTGTGCATCAACTGTACTTCTACTGCTATGCCACATTGTAGTGATTCCTACCTCTTCAGAATTTATATCAAAGTGACTGAAAAGTGTGGCCATCAACTTTCATGTTTGGTCCAATGTCTTTTTCAAATCATTGCTTCCTCCTGCCAATTTTTTTCCTTAATTATTTTTACTTCTGTATTCTATTTCTATCTCCACAATGCACAAAATGCTAAACACTTCCTGACATATCTTTCCAAAAGAAACCTTCTCCCTCGCATCTTCCAGGCTTGGAATTTAACATCTGATTTGTTCAACACTGTTAACTGCAGAGCACAGCACTGGACTCTTCATCCCATGTATAAAGGTAACAATATATCAGGTGCATTTTTGGCTGGATCACTGTAAGTAATAAGATTTTTTTAGGGTCAATAAAAGAAAAAATACTGAAAAAAAATGGTCCCATTTTCTTGAAAACTTCTTGCTACAAGTGTGAGAGTCACTCAGCTAATGTATGTACACTCAGTATATGGTTAAATGTTCAGCCATGCAGGGTTGAAATTGGGAATGTTGACTCTCTGGTTATGTTTTGGTTTTTGATAACTTAAAACCTTCAAGTGGTGATGTGGAGACTGTACTGTATTTCTTAAGTGTTCTAGAACAAAACTTTGTCAGCTTTCAGTACTGAGTCTTGCCTTAAGGTCTTTCATCGAGATGGATAAAAAATCAAGACATTATTCTCCTGGGAACCTATTTAAACAATGGTGAATTTGTTGGTGTGTGACAGAGTTTTGATGGCAGTTCAGAGGTGTGGAAGTAAAGGTTGGATGGGGCTTGGAGCAATCTGGTCTAAGGGGAGGTGTCCCTGCTCATGGCAGGGGGTGGAATGGGATGAGATTTAAGGTCCCTCCCAACCCAAACCAGGGTTTCTGATTCAATCATCCAATAAACACTTGTGGGTATTTTGCATTTGGTCAGGGGTTGAATTGGTCAGTTCAGTATCTCCCCTATTGAACTGTTGCTCTTATTTTAGAATGTTTTCACCACCACTTTAAAGAGCAAGTAGGCCAAGAGGATAAGCTCCATTTGCAGAGTTTTAAGAGATTAAACAATGTATGTACCTGCATGTTTTGCAAACTGACCCCCAGGGAACTGGAGATTTACTTAACCCCTTGCCTTATACGAAGCTTTCCAAACACAGTAGGTGATTGTAGGAAAGACACTTATATATCATCATTATAAACTCTGTCCAGGGGATTACAAACTCTAAAACAAAGGCTCTTCATTAAAAAAAAAAAATTATCTGTGGGAAACTAATAGGGAATAATGAACATTTTGTGAGAAAGGAAAATAAAGGCAAATTTGAATTTGTCTCTCATCCTAATTAACAGTGGGTTGTGATACAACCTAGAAAAAAGAATTATCTTTCAAAATAAAATACTCTTGAAAAGTAAAATGAAGTTAATAGGCTGGCAATAAATGAAAAGAAAATACTGGACATCTATATGCATTTTGGGTTTAGGTGACATGATGATCCATTGAGACCATAAGCAAACTATGCATTCATTTCAAATTCTCGAGGTTAACAAATATTTAAGCAGTATAATATTCCTGCTAATTTAGGACATAAAAATTTACCTTTTATACATTAACTACTCTCAATTTCATTGACAAATTGATGTAACTCTTCAGTGAAGTGGAAGTTACAGGAATTATGATTCCACAAGTCCACATTTGTAAGGCATGGCAGCCTGTTACTAGTTAAATCCTGCCTTTAAATTACAGGGGGAAATCATCTGCCTTGTTTCTTAGCTGCTGTGGAGGAGCTGCTGCTGGAACATGAGATTTCAGAGGATGGTAATTGTTCCTGCATACAGAATACATCTCCTGAACTCTGTGTCTTGCAGAGGAACGCAAGAAAGTATAATGGGCATTTTACTGATGCCTGCAAAGGCAATGAGATGTGCTCTTGTCAGGGGGAATAATTTTTTCAGGTGATTGCTCACATAGAGATGAATTCCAGCAGGGTCCCACATTCAGTGTCCTGCACTGAGCCCATGTTCAGATCTTTGTGGAAGGCCTAACCAGGGTTGTAGTGGAATGATTCCTGTAAATTTGAATAGGGTCAACCCAAAGGGCTTTATAGATCTTCATTTTTTTCTTCATTTTTTCTTTTTCCCTTAGGATCCCACAGATGACCAACTGGAGGCCTGAGACAATCAGGGACTAAAACTGACACTGAAGAATGACCAAATAGTAGCTCTTGCAACATTTATCCCCAAAAGGTTTATTTTTATAGCTATGAAATATTTTGGTCTTGATCCCAAGCTTGTTGTCAGCACATCTAGCATGCAAACTTTGCTTTCCTTGTAGCCGTACCCTGTTGAAAGCACACACAATTAGCAATAATTATCAGTTTCAGGTGATAATCTAGGTCTAGCAGTTGAGATACAGCTTCTTCAATGACCGATGTTTTCATCCTTAGGACAGGTTTCAAGCAGCCACTACAAGAGAGGGAGGAAGGGGGAAAAATAATGATCCTAACAATGACAGAGGAAGCTGAAGGAGCCAATCCCTGGTGGTGGGGAAGCTGAAGGAGAAAAGATCCACTGGATGGCAGAGGAGCAGCCCAAGGCTGGAGCACTCCTTTGGCTTGCTGCTGAAAGCAGAAAGAGCCAGTGATGTCCAATATCTCTGACCCAGAAGGTGTTGCCATAGTAATGTGCTGGAGGAAGCCTGATATGCAGATTGGAGATGTGCTGTAGGATATAATCCATCAATGGTGAGCCATGAAAACAAACACACTGCAAATCCAGGCTTGCCTCTCTGACTGCACATGTGGCAGTGTTTATGTTACCCTGCACCCCTGGCAGCAGAGGAGAGGCAAGGAGGGGAGGACATGGAACCAGCCTTGGGAGAACTCACTGCTCTTGCTTTGGCAGCACCAGGAGCAGCCCCAGTTTTCACTGCTGTGCCCTCCACTGGGCTTTCTGCCACCAGCCCATTATCCCCCAGCCCACTTCTCCCCCCCGTTTCACTGAGGGTTTCCCTTAGGAGAGCAGTGATGCCCCTCCTTGTACTTTTATTACACCCTTTATCCCAATCAACTCCTCCATTTGTCACAGGCTTTCTCACTTTTTCCAAATTCATTTTTCCTAATGATTGACTCCCTCTTTCCTCTCCAACTAATCTTGTTTCATTTTTTTTTCCTTCACTGTGAGGAAGACATTGCCAAAACGTCACCTCTAATCTTGTTTCCGATTTCTAGCATGTAATTTATTAATCCTCTCTCTCACTTTTTCCCCTTTTATTGAGCAGTCTGCATACTAATACAGCTCAAGTTTTATTTTCAGATTGTCAAATAAATAATTTCCCAAGCCTTAAGAGGAGGGGAAAAATAAGAGCTTTGAAATAATGATCAACCCTGTCTTTTCCCAAGGCATTTGCTTTTAGATCTATACAAATTACCTTATTCAGGGATAATATAGCTGTCCCATATCACTTAAATTAATTATTGGCTGGGATATTTAAGAAGCTAATTTGAAAATCCAGCCTTTGTCTGATTGATAAAGATCCACTACATAGAACCTTTACGTTGATATAACTCTGGTCTCATAAACATTATATTCCTCCCCAATTCCTTCACCCTATATTGCTGAGTGGCATTGGGAGAAGCTTTTTCATTGTTTTCCCTTTCTTTGATTTCAGTAAGAATTTTCCTTGCATCTTACATTGGTACACTGATAACCTGGTTTTGGCTCTTGTGAGCACTTGCACTGGATCTCTAAGTCAAAACGAAAGAGAGAATTGTCAGTCCTTTTTTCAGCAGAGATGAATGACCATTGAACACAAGCACAGTTCAGTCTTGCTGTCAGGCCTGCTTTAAAGTGCAATATTATATTTACTGATAGATTTTTTACCATTGCTGCGTTCAATGAGAAAAGGATCTTTACTTCCCAATTTATCAACCATGCTGTCCTCTCAGACCCTAAGACATTGTGGATGCCCTTCTCATTCCATGGGCTGCATCTGAGGACTTTCAGTCTTTAATGGAAGGTGCTAATTTGGCTACAGGAGATCCCAGAACCCCAGGATGGGTGAAGCTGGAGGGGCCCACGGGGGCTCCTCTGGTGCCACCTCCCTGCTCCAGCAGGGCCATCCCAGAGCCCAGGGCACAGCAGTGTGTCCATGTGGCTCTGCAATATCCCCAGGGAGGAGACTGCACAGCCTCTCTGCACAATCTGCTCGGGGCTGGGCACTGCCCAGGGCACAAGTTCTGCCTCCTGTGCAGGGCAAGGCCTGGGCTCAGCCCCTGCCCGTGGCTCTGCTGCCATTGCTGGGCCTGCAGCAGAGCCTGGGCCTGCTCTGCCCCTCCTGTGCCCAGAGACAGACAGGGATGGACAGGGATGGACAGGGATGGACAGGGATGGACAGGGATGGACAGGGATGGACAGGGACACCCAGGAATACCCAGGGACAGAGAGGGACACCCAGGGACACACAGGAACACTCAGGGCTGAGGGCCCCTCTCAGCTGGGGCTCCTCTCCAGGCTGAGCAGCCCCAGCTCCCTCAGCCTCCCCTGGGCACCGAGATGCTCCAGGCCCTTCCTCAGCTCCAGGAGCTCCTGTCCCTGCTGTGCTGAGGATCCAGAGCTGGACACAGCACTCCAGAGGTGTCCCCAGGACTGGGCACGGGGCAGGATCACCCCTGACCTGCTGCCAGGGCTCTTCCCCATGGCCCCTTGGCCTCCTTGGCCCCAGGACACTCTGCTGCCTCTGCAGGGACAGCTCTGTGTCCCCAGCACCCCCA
>NC_031780.1:15915777-15934311 GCF_001522545.3 Parus major | reverse complement strand
CAGGGACAGCTCTGTGTCCCCAGCACCCCCAGGACACTCTGCTGCCTCTGCAGGGACAGCTCTGTGTCCCCAGCACCCCCAGGTCCCCCCAACCTGTGCTGGGATTGTCCCTGCCCAGGAGCAGGACCTGCATTTGCCTTGGCTGAACTTCAGATGGTTTTGTCCTGCCCATCTCCCCCCGCTGCTGAGGCCCCTCTGAAGGGCTGCACAGCACCAAGGAGATCAAGGACAGTGTGGAATAGATGAACTGTGACCTTGTTCAAATTAGATATCATGTATATCTTTGTGTGACAACAGGGTGGTTTCTTACATTGCACCACTCTGGCAGCATAAATAAAATCATGTAGTCAAATATTTGATGTAATTTTCAATAAAGAATATAGGTTCATGCGAAGATATTCTAAGCATTGTCCATCCCTAAGTCTGTTTCCTTGCCTGTGGGCACAGTTTTCATCTCTCTAGACAGATGTCATGTATGAACCCAGAATTGCCAGGAAAGGCCTGTTCAGGAGTGTCTTTGCTAGTCCAGGG
Organism: Parus major; assembly: GCF_001522545.3. Classification (NCBI taxonomy): domain Eukaryota; kingdom Metazoa; phylum Chordata; class Aves; order Passeriformes; family Paridae; genus Parus; species Parus major. The sequence continues at coordinate 15,933,780 of NC_031780.1, read as the reverse complement.
TGTATTGAGGGGTCGGGCAGGGAGAAGTGCAGCTCTGTGATCAGAGAGGGATCTCCCCTTGTGCCCTCAGATTATCAACACTAAACCCTGCCGTGGAGTTGGGCACTCAGTCAGGATTAGGTGGTTTTGTGTCCAGATTTAGTTAGTTTCCATGGAATAAATGTGTTTAGAAAAAAAATGCTGTAAATGTGACTCTATCACTGAGACAATTAAGCAGCACATTTAGTTCTGTTACTGCCCAGCTTTTGCAGAAGTATTAATATCATTGTTGAGCAGCATCTGCATGTGCAAGGGCTATAGTACAAGAAAATACCATGCCAGGCAGGTAAATCCCATAATTAAGTACCTTTGAGACTGTAAAGGTTTTTCTTGCTTCCTGATGAATAGGCACTGAAATTCTTTGAGTGAGAGTGGAGCAGGGATGTCAGTGTACAGCTATAGTCTGTCTCCATCCTTTACACCCTTTTCACATCCATTTCTGCTTCAGGACACATGCAAAGACAATTCATATCCTTCAGTGCTGAATATCTGGGGATTTTGCTCTTGTTTAACAGTTTACATTTCCTGATGTACCTCACTTTCATGGGCTTCAATGGACAGTGAGACTCGGGAGGAACCTTGAGCATCAATGGATTGGCCTGATCCTGAAGAGCCAGGCTGTCTGATCTCTCATCATCCAGCCTGGAGTATCTATTGTTTTGGAGACAGTGCCCAGGATTAAGATTAAGATTAGAGGAGGGGTGTCACCTACCAGACTGCCTGAAATAAAATATATAGCATGTTTTGGGGCAGGACTTCACCCCAAGCTGGTTAAACTATAATAACATATTTCCATTATGGGATTTAAATAAGCTATAGAGGTTATTATTTGAAAATAATGGAGGGAGAAAATGTGAGCTAACCTTTCCCTTACTCAAATTAGTGTTCTGCTCACTAGAACCAGTCAGTCACTCGTGTTCCTTCCACTGATTCAGTGAGCAGGTAAATACTGAATGAACCAGCTGTGACAGAAGCCACAGAAGTGCAGTTTGGTGCTCAGTCAGCACTCAGGAGAAGAGCAGGGGAAGCAGAGGAAGCTTCATGTTTTGTGTACAACCTGTTTATGGCAGACAAGGTCTTTGAATGATGCCTCCCTTGGCTGTGCATGTGACAGATGAAATACCCAGCTTGTACCTCCCAGCTCATACAGTTTTGTGCCTCATTGCTTGGTGTCTGCAATATTTGGGCAAGCATTCTCAAAAAGAATCTGTTAAGGACTTGGTGAAAATCTAAATTATTTAGAACTTCCTGCTGAATGCAGAGTTTAGTTTATAACTGTGTAGCTAAAATGCCAAGGTCTTTTTATAGCTCTGCTGTAGGTGTCTAACAAGGTACAGTTCAGGCCACATTTCGCTCCATGGAATTCCCAAGTGGCAGTGCCAGTTCACACCCAAGCCTGGTGGATCTGTCAGATCTCTGTCATTCCAGTGGGCTGGAAGCCTGAGTGCTCTGCCCAGAGCTGCAGCTTGCATTAGACAGCAGGGCACTCAGGAATTAAGCACTAATTATTAAAGTCTTTCTGCCTTCCCAAAGTAATTTTTGTTTTTCATCCCACATGTGGGAAGAGATGCTGTGTGAAATTTGCAGACTCAACAGATTCTGCAGTAATTCCTGCTGGGGTATGACAGCAAACATGGATCTGGGAATGATGTGTGTAGATATGAGCAGTCAGGAATCTGTGGGCAGTGCTAGGGATATTCTGCTTTTGGAACAAGGAATACTGCTAATTAAAGGAGACAGCAGCATTCTCCAGTTCCAGAAAAATGAAATACAAAACCAAACCAAACCAAATCAAAACCAGACATCCTAACCTGCTACATCTCTCTGCTGCACTGCTGATATTTACTAGCGACCAGGAGCTCAAAAGATCACTACCAATATCTGTTATCTCCTTGCAAGTGTGACAGTGTTCTCTGTCAGCTTTTGTCAATCTACCATGAGCTATATTCATACTCCATATGGATAAGTAGTTTTTCTTTGTTTTCCTTTGACATTAATGCTCTGGCAGGGCTTCCTACGTAGTAAAGCAAGGAAATTAACTTACATTTTCTAGCTTGCTAAAGTAAATTAGCTACACTTTTGACTTTCTGTGGTTTCACTCTGAATGGGAGAAGCAATAAAAATGAAATAAGGCTAATCACTGTTGTTCTATGGTTTTCTCTGTGGTGTGTTAAGAGGAGAAGAACCCATAACAAAAACTCATGAGTTCATATCTGCTTAAAACAGGTCTCTAATTAGCTTCCATAATCGATCCCCCAGCTCTAGCAGGTGAACCAGGTAATTATCTTGTTTATACTGTAGGTGAGTCACAAAATGTTAGATAGCTTTCTCCGTATCTTTGGAAGATAATGCATTGTAACAAGTGTTCCCAATATGAATGAACCACTGTCATATCCCAAACCATCTGTCTCACACACAGCAATGCGAGATCTCATTTTATTCTTTGCTGCAAAGAGCTCCAGACATCAAAGACCTGTCCCTTTGACCGCTGTCCCAATCAAAGGATTTTACTTAGATAAGTCTTTACTTCCCATTACAATTTCAGTGCTGCAGAATATCAGGTATTTCCTGGCATGAAGAGGAGGAATCCAGTCACCAGTGCTTCTTTTCAAGGGCCAAATCTTGTCTCTGTTCACTTCCTATGGGCCTTTTGAGTAGCACAGAAACTCCAAACTCAACAGTTAATTAGGGTTAGTTACTTAGGGCCTGAGGCTTGAGAGACAGACTGTGGTGCACTATACAATGCGTGGCTTTTATTCAATATAATGTGTCTACCTGTTCCCCTCCAGAAGGTGAAGTACAGATAAGTTGGCTCAATGCATGGTTAGGATTAAGTTGATGTATAGAGAGCACTATCTCAGTGTGTTTAATTGCTCACAGAAAAATCCCCATCTGACATACTTTTGAGCCTTCTTTATTCTCCTGTTATTCAATCTGTGCTTTATTTACATAATACAGATATTTCTCTTTCTTGCAGACTGTTTCATAGGAAGCTCTACAAAGGAATAATCCTTTTTTGACAACCTTTAAAGGGTCACAGTCGCATTTAAAGCCCATGACCAGTAGCACTATTAATGGTGTATTTGCAAAGAGAGGACATACAGAGCAGTTCTTCCCAGGATAATGTGGAAGTGTTTAATCTCTTTTGTACTACAGAAGAGGCTTCTTGCTTGTGGTGAATGGCTGAAATATGAGACTACATGTTTTCCATAATCATTGAAACAATAATGTAGCAGTTTCTCCCCAAGCTAAAAATAATCCCGTCATGCGCATGCCCCTTTTCCTCTTGCCTTGATAACCAAATTCAAATTCCCATAAATAAGGTTCCTTTTTTTTTTCATTTTTCATAGACTTGTCCCTAGCAAATTTAGTTTCAAGGTCTTTTATTTCTGTTTCTAAAGTAATTATCCTCTGGGCCTCTTCCTTTCTTCCTGGTATGATGCTAGACTAATTATTCTTCTCCTAATGAATGCCTGAAATGTATCCCATATGGTGGCATATGTGCCTTCAGATGGAAGCTTCGTTTGAATAAAATAAGAAAATTCTTCTCTTGGGGCTTTCTTAAATTTTTCATTCTGTAACAATGATGAGTGAAATCTCTGTCTTGGGGATAGATACAGCCAACTTGCTTTCTATTACACACTGAGCTTTCTCTGAACTGGAGATTTCCATGTCTTTCTCTCTTGCCATGGCCATCACAGCTCTTCCTCCAAAGAGGAAGTCAAAAAGACTGCTTGAATGAGGCAGAGCATCAGTACAACTGATCTGAAAAATGCTGTGTACATCATTGTTTCTCTCACAGTTCTTTGTCTCCTTCCTCTACTCCTACCCCTAATGGAATACCTACTCTAATTACCTATGGAAAACTTCAGACTTTAGAGGTCCTGCTAATGAATATGTACAAGGATATGTTCAAGTCCCACTTGTGGATATGTACAAGTCCCACTTGTGGATATGTACAAGTTCTGCTCATGGATATGTACAAGCTGCTGTTGAGAGCTGTGCAGTGGAGAGGGTTTTCACTGACTCATGTAAAAGTAGATTTTTGGATGTCGCCCTGAAAACTCAGCTTTTTGAGCTTGTTGACATAGTTTCTAAAGACTTTTCCCTGAACTGTAAACATAGATAGATATATACATTCTTTCTGATACACATCTTTTGATGGACATCTCTCTTGGGCAGTGCAGTTGGGAAAGCGTTATCCCGGCTATCCAATACCTGGCCATGGTCAGAAACTTATAAATTCGGAGAGAAGAAATAAAGTCTCTTTTTCCTTCATCACACCTTGAGCTGCATCTGTGTGACTTATTTTGTGTCCAACAGTATACCACTTTCTGCAAGCACCTGTAAGTTAAGCAAGTCACACTTGAGCTCACATCAAGTAAATTAAAATATTTGAGATATTCAAGCTCTGCCATCAAAATTCAGTCATTCTATTGCATAAAATCCATAGTTTTTCTATAGATTTAATGTTAATTCTCTCATGTTTTGTGAATGACTTTTAGTCTTTTATTCATGGGAGCACTGGAGTGCTGTGTCCTGCTCTGGATCCTCAGCACAGCAGGGACAGGAGCTCCTGGAGCTGAGGAAGGGCCTGGAGCATCTCAGTGCCCAGGGGAGGCTGAGGGAGCTGGGGCTGCTCAGCCTGGAGAGGAGCCCCAGCTGAGAGGGGCCCTCAGCCCTGTCTGTCACACAATCATCAAGGTTGGAAGAGACCTTCAAGATCACCCAGTCCAACCCCAGCACACTGTGCTTGAGTGCAGCTAGCAGTTCTGTAGTGGGTAAAGTGCACTCTCTGATTCTGGAGGTGGTCCAGTGGCCTGGACCAGGCTGACACAGGGCTTTTGATACAGCTGCATGAAAGATATGCCAAAATGGAAATAATTATAGACAAATGAAATTGAAATGCTCTTTTAAAAACCACTGATTCGGCATAAAGTTATTTTAGGAGCATATCACTTGAATCATGCTAATGGCCTGGGAAAACACAATCATTTTATCTGCTGCAGGTATTTGTTCTTGCTTTCAGAAACACTGTGGGGAAACACTCCATTGATTTTCTTTGGAACATTTGATCCCAGGTTGATAAAGGACAGTAACTAACTCTGTCACTATTAATATTGAGCTCTACTTGGATTTCAAAAACACCTTCAGCATCATGTGATTCTGTAGGCAGGGAGAGTGGTAGAATAGGCAAAAATGCCTGATTTCAGGATGCGCTGAGAGGCCTTTGTTTCTGTTTTAATGTAGAGAGTGTTTGCCTCTGGGTGGTCTCAACCTGAGAATAGTATCCATTTTGTCCTGTTCTGTAGAGAATTTTCTGATACACTTGTGAAGATTTTTAGCAGCCCAAACCTGGGAGAGTCCTCAGCGATGTGTTCAGTAGCTTGTGTCCTCTACCTGACTTTCTATCACTCACTACAAATAGCCAAGGGAACATAAACCATTTTAGGGCATAATAATTTATCCTTTCCCAAACACTTGGTTTCTTTTCTTTGCTGACTCAATGCACTGTCCATCCAGAATGCCTAATTCAGGGTTCAGCTGCAGCTTCTTGTTCAGCTTCCTTATTAAAATCCCAGAGTCATTTTCTAGCAGGGCAGTATTTGCATAGATAAACTCGATGAAAGACCAGAGGCCAACAGGCCAAGGGGAAGGGGTCATTTCTCATTCCCATCCCAGTACTGGTTGTTTTCCTACTGGATAGTGGTTCTGAACACCCTCTTTAATAAGATGTACTGCTGAAGGTAATAAATAACTGGGAAGCTGGGCAGCAGTAGCTTTTCTTAGAAAACCAAAGTGTTCAGTGTTGGCTGCTTAAAGTTAGGCCCCTACATTCATTGTTAAGTACCAAAACAAATTGCTGTGATGAAGAAAAATTCCACTTAGCCACAAATCTAATTCTGCCAATGTGAGCTGTGAGTTCTCAGAGCTTTGTAGCAGCAGACCACTTTGATCTATGTAATCAGATTTGGCATTCTGTCTGTGCTTACATCTCTCCAGGAGCAGCGTTCCAGGACTCTTGCTCAGGCAATATCAAGTGCAGGACACTGTCATTTCCCAAACGAAAAGGAAAAACTTTCTGTTCTCTTTTCAAATTATTTTTTCTTCATTCATTGAGCCCCAGAGACAGGAATTTCAGAAGTTTGCTGGATCTAGAGGACAGCTTCAAAATCAGCAATACTAAAGCCCTTCATAGCACCAGCTGTGACCCAACATTTTTGGGCCCAGAATTAGGGAGCTGTGATGGCATTCCAAGATGTAGATGTCTGTCAGGATCTACAGGTTTCCAGGAGCAGAATGTAAGCTGGGGAGAAGGATTACATTCTGCAGGAATGAATCACCTCACCTGCTCTACTCATTCTGAAAATGCTATGGGGACAAGAATCAGAACCTGATATTTATTCCTTTGAATGTGATATTGCAGGAGTAATTTTCAAAAATTAATCACATTTTCTTGAAAACCAGTAACCAGTTTATCCACCCTCAGGAACCCACATTAGTTACATAAATTTATTTCTGTGGAATTGGCATAATCTTTCTGCTTGATAGAAAACTCCAAATGTATTTCGTAGCCCTTGAGCAGGATCTATAACTGTGTACCTAAATCTTTTTAGGAATCTTGATTTTTATACTTTCTATCACACAAAAAAAATCAAACCAGGATACATGCTGGGTTATCTTTGCCTTCTACAGGTGTGGCAGGACCCTGAGGGACAATTTAACCACCAGCCTAAATAAAAGTCCAACATAAGATGATAAAGGAAAAGAAAAAACATTCATGTGCTGCTTACAAACCCAGAGAGAGAATGAAATGGAGAGGCTCCTCCCATTGACCAACCCCACTTCTTTTAACAGCACTTTAAGGCAGTGCCACACATAATTGTTGGACTGGATGATCTTAAAGGTCTTCTCCAGCCTAAATAATTCTATGATTCTATAATTAAACCATACTATTAAGTATGCAATGTTATGGGCTTTCTCACAGCTCTGTACCTACAAAAGAGCCTTCTAAATTTTACTGCTTCTTTCTTGTAACTGCTTATCCACTGTGTGTTGGCACCTGGGAAGAACCATGGCAATAAATTCCAAAAAGCAAAGAAATTTGGAAAGCTCCAAGCAATACTCTCAAGTACCCCTGAAGATTTCTTTTTCTGACACTTTATATTTAAAAATTATTTCAGAGCACCCCCACAAAAAATCTATTTTACTTGTTAAACAGAATGGAATATTGATTTGCCAAAGCCTAAACAAAGCAGCCTACATGATTCATTGATCATGAATTTGGGTTCAGTCCATATGATCATTAACTTCTTTGTCAGATGCATTATTTTATTCATAAGCTTTGTTTATGGCAGGCCTTTTTCACTGGCTGATTTCAAAATAACAAAACCCAAATGCCTTCTTTACCTTCCATGTCCCTGAATACAGAAGACAAAACAGACTGTGCTATCAGCTTCAAAGATTTAATGAGCCTTGTGAAAAATCCAGGAAATCTGGAGGTTTTCATATCGGTCCAAGCTCCAGTACTATTTTGGAACTGTACTTCATGAGCATAAAATTCTCCAAAGAAAGCAACCCCTTGTTCTGCCATGTGGGGAATATACCCAAATCTGAGAACATCAGTAGTCAAACTATGAGGAGCTCCATATGTTTTTGTAGGAATATCAGGAAATGCTGGTTGTGTGACACAAAGCTACTTTTTTGATGGGGCGTCTTAGCAATAAAATATATTGGTTGGAAATTTCTGATAGTCAGCTTAAAGGATTTTAAACCAGTATCTGGTTAAAATCCACAGCTTAATAACTAATCAAAACCTTTTAGCTTTTCCTTGGTACATCCTCTTTGATTTAAAGTAAAGCAACAGGACGCAAGAGAGTTCTGGATTCTGGTGTTCTGAACAGAGTACTGTTTTAAATTCCAGACTTGGCTGTATAGATTAGTAGGCAGGAGATACCTACAATGAAAAATGAGTCCTCATAATCAATATCTGAGTATTTGCTGCACTCCATTAATCTGGTATCAAGAAGTAACTCTGCAGTCATGAAGTTCTTCTAGGATAGAGTGGGGTGTGATCTTACACTGAGTCAAGAGGGCTGTGATAACAGACAGGGCTCAGCATCTGCCTGAAAAACACAGAGAAGCCCTTGGAGGCAGCTGGATAAGCTCTGCTGCCTTTCCCTCAGGGTGCTGGGGTTAAAGACATAGCCAGAGCAAACGAGCTCCCAGGAGCTGCATGTTCCCTCCTTACCTTGTCGGAATTCCGTGGCATTCCTTAGCGTGCAGCTGTCAATCTTTGATCAGCAATGGGAATGCTGGGGAAGGGAAATGAAACAGTTTGTGCTTTTCTTGGTCTTGTTTAAGCAAAGAATAAAGTAATTCTACTCTCAGTAATTTATGTACTGGAGTTTCATTTGCATGCTGGACGGGCTGCAGTGGAACTACGGAATTCAGCCTGACTTTTGGAGTCTGGGAATGGCTGAGGATGTGGAATTGTATCTTTCTGAGTTTCTACAAGTTCTTGCAAAGGCAGTTATGGAAATACATGAGTCAGAACATTACTGAATAAACTGCAGAAAGTATATCTAAAGTAGGAAATACAGGTCTCATCCAGGTGGTGAGGATGGAAGTTCATCCACAAAATGGAGCGGATTTTGGACTACACACCAAGTCTGCAGATGCTACACAGCCTGGTGATATGGACAGAGTCAAGTACCTCAATGTTTATACCTTTGGAGAAATTACCTTTATCCTGACTTAACTTTGTGTGGGTAGCTTGATCAAAACCCCCAAATAAGAAAAGAATTGAATGCACCTCCATGCTGGGAACCCACCTGAAACTTCAGTGATGTATCCTCTCAGAAAATTTTGGGTCCCACTCTTAAAACTGGTGAATTTGGAAACATCTCATGCTGAACCCAAGCATTCCTTATGGGAGACAAAGGCTGACTTTAGACTTACCTCAGATGTAACTGCTGACTTTTTGTGCTGACAATAGAAGAGAAAACAGAATCACACCTAGCCTGAGGCACAGTCCTCACATAATCTGTTCTATCATCAATACAAATCACAAATCTCTTCTGCACTGAGATCTCATTACAAATATTTTTATGCTCTACAGTTAATTTGATTAAACTTCCCCTCTTAACTTTGAACTATTTTCATTTGGACAGAGACAGTCATGTATTATAAGCCATAAAAAATGAACCATCATCTATATGTGTGTGCATTATTATCTGCACACACAGTGTGTACACCAATAACTGCTCAAAATGGCTCAGAGAACAGAAAAACATGAATTAAAACATTTGCTTAATATTAATGCTAGATATGTATATATACATTTTTCTGTTAACAACATATTTTCACAATGCTTTCCTTCTGTTAAAGATTGAATATGTGCCTCAAGAAATAGGCTTTAAATGGATGTACCATAGCTGGCTACAATGGGTAATTTCATTTAGGCACAGAATTACAAAGTAGCCATTTTTAACTTCAACTGGATTGCACATTTACCGAACCCTCAATAAATTCATCATTTGGCTGAGTCATGTTGAGAATTGTTTTAAATAAATCTATGTGAAAATTAAATTTAAGTTGAAAAGCAGCAGGAAAAAGATGTATAGTAAGTACTTCATTTGTTGTAATAGGACTATTTGGAAGGAATACAAATGCACTTCAAATTGTAAAGAGCATAATTATTTTTCTTCAGAAGCTGAATGAAATAGAGCAGCCTCTGCCTATATAATATTTGATATGACCTATCTTCATAAAATTCAGGTTCTTTTTTGAAAATTAAACTTTTTCTTGGTTTACAGGAAATTTCCAAATGAGTTCTACATTACTTTTTTTGGTTTGTTTTATTAAAGTGGCCAAAAAAACATAGGAGTTGTCTAAGCTGGTTGGACATGCAGTTCAGCTTCCTTTTGGCAGTGGACACTAACAGATGCTCCACAGACGTTTCAAAAAACCCATTTTACTTAAATTAGGGTGGAGATTATAGGAATGGATGAGACATGGAGAGCATGAACAGAACCCTAAACCTGAAAGGACCTTAAAGAGGTAATCCACAGAGAGGGGAAATTGCATTCTACCCCTAACACTGAATCTTGGCTTTGGGGTCTCTTTCCCTTCCTCTCATTTCTAACAAAACTGCAAATGTGCACATAATCCATATGATGCCTAATCCTTTCCAAATGCCATATGGAGCTGGTGTATTGGAAACCGAAAGAGATCCGGAGTGCCACGGAATAATTAATTCTAATAGGTGATTGCTGGGATTCTGAGCCACTTTGTGTGGCTTGGATTTGGTGGGGAATATCAGCAGGAATGAGGATGTTGTTCCAGACAGCCATCCATCAAGTGGCACTTAGGAGCTGTTAAGAAGCCGTGTCAGAACTGTTAGATTTAATGACTCTAACCTCCTTTTCCAACAGCCTACCAAACTTCTTCTGACAAGAAATAATTAAGGACTCACCCCTAAAAGAGAAAAACCACCTAAAAAATCCACAAACATCAATAGAAAAGCAACAGCTGAAGCAGGAGGTATTAACAAAAGAGAGGGGGAGGCTTTGCTGTCCGCTGGAGCGCTGAGAGCAGCACTGGAGCATTTCCAGCGTGTTCACACAGACACTGAGGGCAGGTGAGCCACAAGGAGCTCCAGGAGCCCACAGAGCCACTGAGGCTCACCCACAGCCCAGGGTCAAGAGTGACAGCACCTGTCTCCCAGCTCTCCTGGCATCCTCTGCCACCAGGAACCACCACAGTGAACACAGGGCACCTGGAAAACTGCCCCTGCTTGATCCTGGGACAAAAAGAGGCTCGCTGTCCTGGTAAAATTTAAAGGTTTAATAAAAGATAATAGGAGACAAAAAATAAAGCAAAGTTTAACAGCCGGGCTCTTGGCATTCTGCCGAGAGCACTCCTGCTATTTTGGACACACCCTTAATGTACCTGTTCTATTGCATCAGCCTATTGCATATTCAGAAACAATTATACATATTCAAACCTTTCCCCAAACTAGTTTACATGTTCCAGGAACATTTAGCATGGCTCCTCCTTGGGACAGCCTTTTTGGAGCACATGCATTTCTTGGCTGTGGTTTTAGTCTGTTCTTATTATCACTTCCAGCTTGGGGTTTGGTCCATACTTTCTTCAGATGGCAGGTGCTGGTAGTTGGCATATCAGTAGCAGGGTCTTCATCATACATCCATTGGATGTTATCGCAACCAAGCAGGCAGTTCAAGCATAACTATCAGCTCTATTCCACTACTGTGCTTAAGTTTAGTTAATAGAAATAAAAACTATAGCAAAATTACTTTAACATTATATATGTATATATATAATCCATTTCAATATTTTGTGAAAAGCCAACATTATAATATGTATCTATAACAATCCAGCTATACTCTCCCTGCTTAAGCCAGCATTTCAAAACCTCCTCTCCAAGTTTCTGTCCTTTTTTGTTTTCTTTTTTCTCTTGAAAGATTTATGCCCACAGTCAAATTCCAAGCAAAGGATACTTTTCTTCTAAAAATGTTATTCTGGCACTGACCTTCCTTCATGCATAGAATTTTTTGGGGGAGTTCAGCCTCCAGGGAAAGAATGATTGATATCCTGCATGTCGTAGCCCAGGGCCTGGTCTAAAAAAGAAAAAAAAAATTGAAAATTCCCCTCGAAGGAGCCCTACAAGGCAGGAATTTGCACTGGACAAGGGAGACAGAGATGCAGCTGTTTGACCAAGACACTGCATCATGAATGACAATGGACAGTTACACTGGGCAGTGAGGAACTCTTGGCTTCTGTGAGTTTGAAACGCGTTGCCCTTGTCGCCATTAGGAAGTTTACACAATAATTTTTGATTTGCTGTGTCTGTGTCACCCATAATTTTGTACACTCCCATCATCTTTACTTTCCTGTCTCTCAGTTGTTATTTACTCTTTTTGAGACAGTTCTGGTCTCTGTTTTGTGAGTGGATGATGCCATTTGTCTGGTTTGATGCAGCATTAATTAAGTACTCTTTGAGTAGTTTCCTTAAGAGAGACAACACTAAACTCTTTAGAGACTTTGCCTAAGAATAAAATCGTGCCAAAGAAACTGCAAGCATTAAATGCCTACTTTATAAATAAGTAACTGCCTTTGGAAAGGAAACAAATGCAAATTCTGGTTACTGTGCTTGAAAGAGGTGACAAGGAGAAGTGCCAGCATCTTGGCTCCTGTTGCTGCTTTATTGTCACAAATTGTTAGTTACATTTGAAAATTATGGATCTCTCTCATTGTGAAAGTTGTGTCTGCCAGTTGGTGCCTGTACACTAGAGCGGGTTTACCCAATTAGCAGGATTTCCCATGCAGGACCCGCAGTAGCTGTGCCTGAATCCTGCAGGCAGCTGCGGCTGGGCCGGTGCCGGGCTGGGAGCGAGCTGCAGCAGGTGAGCTCCTCGCAGGGAGCCGTGCCTCCTGTCAGGTCTGCCTCTGACACACCAGCCTGCCCCAATGGCAAATGGTCTGTGCAGCAGGCAGAACAGGATTTTAACCCCAGTGCTCGTACACTTCATCACGGGCCATCTCCAGCTATTTGCATCTCTCTTCTGGCACTGGACTGAGACTCACCCTGCGCGGAGCTGTTCAAGGCATGGCCGAGGCTCTCACTGGGAGGATGGGAGGGCAATCAGGAAATTGCTTTAATGGAAAAACATCTGAGCCACTGAAGAGATTGGATTCATGTAAGAGGTCAAAGCACAAGAGGAGGAGTGAGTGGAGAAACAGCAGTCCTGACAAAAAACTGCAGCTCTTCATCCGCCTGTGGCCACAATTGCACGTTCCCTATTTCGAGTCCATTAACGCGTGCAAACCGAGTACAACAAACTCTGCCATCGATATTACCGAGAGGGAACCTTCCCCTCTCCTCCTGTGTGCATGCAGATTTCTTTAGCAAAGGTGAGTAGAGGTGCAGCATTTCCAACTAAAAGTTATTATGGAAGAATATGTAGCCATGCACAAAGTATGAACCATGGACCATAAAGTATCTGCTGCTTTTATAAGTAGGTGGGCAAAAAAAGTAATAATGTTGAAAATAAAGAAAAAAATAACTTCCCCCTAGCAGCAGTTAGCAAGTCAAACCTTTTCCTTTCCATTAAATTGTAGGTAGTGTTTGTAGGTACATTTTTTGTTTCTCCAGCGGGCAGTGAAAATGATCACTTCTTTACAGAGAAAACCAAAGTTGTTACAGCCTTCCTAATCAGTGTTTTGATGATCTACAGATTGTGGCAGGCACTGCTTTATTAATTGGTCCCAAGTTAACAAAAGCAACTTTGTTCATAGAGACATTCCAATAATAAGTGCTGGGAAAATTCTAAATTTATTTATAGCCATCACTATTATTTTAATGGTTTGAAGAGCATCCAAATATATCTAAATTATGTTGAAAAATTTGATGAATTTTATTTTACTTGATCTTAATGACTGCAAGGCACTCGTGTTCCAAATACAATAAATAAATCTAATAAATACTATTTTTTTTAATATTTTGTCTTTCATTAGTTTTTATTTTATCAATGGATAAAATATATAAAATTTTACATCATATAATATAATATGATATATTTTACATCATATAATATAAAATATACATAATAAAAATATGATGTAAGTGCTCTCCTGCAATGATCATCTTAATGCTAATCAGTATGAAATGTTAATATAGTCTACTTTGAAATCATGTATCTTGTATTGTGTGCATCTCTTCAAAATTCCTTCTTTTTTTCTTGTTTAAAAGTATTTCTATCTTATTATGATACTTGAGTTCCTAAAACCTGCTAAGTATAATTTTTCCTATAAAAGTAAACACAATAGAAAAACTTTTTTCACGGGGATGAATATAAAATTGGATATAAAATATCTTGATTTAACTGTGTTAGATATGATTCAATTAAGGCATTTCTGGGAGCAGGGTAAAGATTTTTCTGCTCAAAACTCTCTTCTTTTCTACTTACCTAAACTCTGCTTTAATTTGTTTCTCTGGAATGTTTTTGTGATTAAGATACCAGTCCAAGCCATTCATTATTCATCCCCTCGGAGGTATTGATGCTCTGGATGCAAGCTGAGCTCCTCACTTTAAACAGATCCTAATGATTCTATACTTTTCACTACTGATCAGTGTCACTTGGTGTGATTTGGACAGTCACCGGTAACTTCCCCACGTCTCATTTGGTGTAGTTAAAAGCGGGCTCTAAACGAGCGCTGCCATTTGTGCCTCCCCCTGTCCAGCCGCCCTGCAGGTCCCTCCTGCAGGGAGAACCTGAGCTGACACAGTCGCTGCTGGCAGTGTCACTGCCAGCTTTTCATCCAGAAAAATGAGTTCTGTGTCTTAAACACCCTAAAGGGGGCTGAGCTGGATGCTTTGTGTCATTCTGAGTTTTGCTCAGGAAGCAAAGGTTGCTCCTGCTCTGCTCCCTCCACAGCAGCGTTTCAGAAAGGCTCTCGTGGGAAACAGTGAATGGGATCAAGACAAAACTGTGAACCCTGGGATCCAGCATTCCTGAAGAATTGATTTGGCCAGGAAAAACTGTAAGCCGAGTTGCATTTCAGCATCAAGGATTCTCTTGCCTCTTGTAAACATTCACATCTTTTAGGATGTTCTGAATGTATTTAATTTATGTATAACAGAAAACTAAGTATATTTAACCATAGACCTCAGCGAAACAACCATTACCTGCATTTCTTGGAGGCTTACAAACCCTTGTGGTGGTCAGTTACTGCTGACAAAATCCAAAACATCAGAGATCTCACATTGTGCTCCTTCATACACAACGTGAATCTGAGGGTCTGTGGAGCCACGGGAATTTTAAAAGCACCTTTGCTTTGTGTAAGAAATCAGTGCTCTGGATGGGTACACTCCCCACCTTCTGTGGGTCTGTGGAAGGACAGCAGCGATCCCTGTTTTAACCACCAGGTAATGGAGCTTAAGAAATCACTTCCCATCAGCTGAGCTTCTGTGATAGAACAGATCATGTGTGTGCTCCAGCCTACCCTCCTCCCTGTGTAAAATGAGCTCTGAACTTTGCCCAAAGTTGTATTAGTTCACAGGCACAGAACTTAGACCAATTTAGTTTAATCATATATTCACAAAATCATAAAATCATCATAAAATGAAGGGGTGGTTTGTGTTGGAAGAGACCTTAAAGCCCATCCATTCCCACCCCAGCCATGGCAGGGCCAGCTCCCAGTGTCCCAGGAGCTCCCAGCCCCAATGTCCAAGCTGGCCTTGGGCACTGCCAGGGATCCAGGGGCAGCCCCAGCTGCTCTGGGCACCCTGTGCCAGGGCCTGCCCACCCTGCCAGGGAACAATCCCTGCCCAAGATCCCATCCAGCCCTGCCCTCTGCCACTGGCAGCCATTCCCTGCCTCCTGGCCCTGCAGCCCTTGGCAATTGTCTCTCTCCAGCTTTGCTGCAGCTCCTTCAGGCCCTGCAAGGCCACCCTGAGCTCAGCCCAAAGCTTCTCCTGTGCAGGTGAACAATGGCAGCTGTGGCAGCCTTTCCTGCCAGCAGAGCTGCTCCATCCCTCTGCTCATCCTGGAGCCTCCTCTGGGCTCTCTGCAGCAGTCCCAGTATTGTGTCTGATCCCTTGTGCTGGAAATCTCTATCTTACTTCTTTTGGAAACCTGCTTTCCCCTCAACCTAAATAAATCCTAGTTACCCTTAAAGAAACTTTCAAGTTTTCCAAACCTATTAAATGCTGTTGTTCTCAGTTTATTCAAATTAATGTGAGGTAGCTTGGCACATTTAAAGGGAATAAAATAAGGTTGGAGGTTCGAGCTCCGATACACTTGACATACTTTGCTATGATAGGGAGGTTTTGCTTCACAGAAGTTTAATTGTCCCTCATGCAACAGTGAAGATAGACTGTCTAGGTCAAGGTCGAGGCTCACAGGTGCCAAATAAAGAGCCTTTCTCTGAATTAGTTCTTGCCCTAAAGACAATCAAATGTATTTCCAGAGTCCATGTGGGATTGCTACTTGCAAAGACCAGATGCTATTTTCTCCATTATTACTAAAGAACAAAACTATTCCAGCATAAAATGCTCATTTTCAATTTCATGAGAACTTTAAAATTTCATGAGAACTTTAAAACGTGGGATTAGAAGAATGTAGGAGTGATAATGAGTGGTAAGTCTTTATATCCAGTTTGCAGAGCACAGCAGAGTGCAGGATGTCTCTTTGGAATGACTTCCCATGTTTTAGGGAACCTGAACCTGCATTTTTCCTCCTTCCTAACCATAGGATTAGAATGTAAAGGAGTGCATCTGCTTCCAAATTAGTATATCATGCAAAATAAACAGCTTTCCTTAAACACCGAAGGAGAACACTCCTTCCCGTGCTTACAGAGACACGCAGGGTGCAGCGCACGGTGGTGATGAAGCACTCTCCAGAAAGACTGATAAGCATTTAAATTTGAATTTCAGTTCCCTGGATAGAGGAAGCTGTGATCTGAAGTACCCTACCTCTTCAGTGAGCAGTTGAGCTGCTGAGGTAAATGAGGGGAGAAGAGGAAACATCTCCATTTCTGCCATCTGTCTCAAAGAAGGAAATGTTCCTTATTTTTTCAAAAGAAACCATCAATGAAGATTAGCATTTATCCCTAGCTTAAATCCACAGAAGGAGGTGGCATTTAAGCTATTCCTGATCCCTCAGGTTTCTAAATGAGTGTGTTATTAAATGGCCCTCTCTCCATGCTTTTGCACTCTGGTTCTTTATTCACGCAACAAAAGCTCCAGTGAAAAAAAGGAAAAAAGAAAAAATTCTTAAGATCTCCTTGCTCAAAATTGTTGATGAAAAAAATGTTAATGTTGACCAAAGCTAGTGGGGAATATCAGCAGGTATCCGGGAAGGAGGCAGCTTAGAGACCTCTGCACATGATGTACCAGCTACTGCTGATAGAAACTCAGAAATTCTGGCTGATTCAGGAGGAAAGTTCATTTTCCATAAAAGATTAAATTCTAAAATTGCATAAATTTTAATGTTGCTCTGCACCTGCACAGAGACCCAGTCCCAGGGTCTCCATGTATATGAAATTACCCACAGAAGTCTATGTAACATATTTATTCATCATATTTCCTTTTGCACAGTAAATTTATGTGAACACTTGAGACCAAATAAGATTTTTTTCCTTCTCTCAATGTGATTCACTAAAATATCATCATTCACAATATTAACTATTTATTATATTTGTGTGAGAGATTGTTTCATTATTGCCACAGAACAAAAACATCAACAAATGTAATTGTACAGTCTTGAAACAAACACACAATTGCTGTTTTTCATGTCCTTAGTGTCACCCATTGTTCATTCTCCTCAGAGAAAAGTAAAAGGGAACTCTGTCAACCTAACACAATCTTATTGAAAAAGGAACTTCCTGTCAGATTGAGAGTGCTAATTAAAAAAAAAAGAAAAAACATCATGTAAATCTAAAAGAAGAACCTTGTATTTTGCCAGAAGTGTTTTCCTGAAAGATCCAAAAGAGTATCTGCTTCCAAAGCACCCTCAGTGCAATCTGGGTTATAGAGATGGAAGAAGCATTTCTGTTTTAAGCCATATCTGTGGCATGTTGTGTTGAACTCTCCAAGATGATCTAATCATTTCCTAGTCATGCTTTGTGTCTGGTTAACGACGAAAAGTTTTAACAGTTTATAATTGATGGACAAAAATTAAGTTAATATTGATAGCTTCTTGGCATCATAAAACCTCTATTGAAGAAACATCTGGAAGGTATTCTCTAGAGTCTGTCATGTGAGGGGCAGCTGAGGGAGCTGGGGAGGGTCTGGAGCCCCAGGAGGGGCTGAGGGAGCTGGAAAGGGGCTCAGCCTGGAGAAAAGGAGGCTCAGGGGGCCCTTGTGGCTCTGCACAAGTCCCTGGCAGGAGGGGACAGCCGGGGGGGTCGGGCTCTGCTGCCAGGGAACAGGGACAGGAG
>NC_031780.1:15887388-15915703 GCF_001522545.3 Parus major | reverse complement strand
AATTTGCCCATGGAAAGGGAGCTCAGGCCTTGGCAGGGGCTGCCCAGGGAGCTTTGCAGTGCCCATCCCTGGAGGTGTCCCAGGAAGGGCTGGAGGTGAAACTCAGAGCTCTGGGCTGGGGACAAGGTGGGCATCGGGCACAGCTGGGACTCCGTGGCCTGGGAGGGCTTTTCCAACCTCACTGTTTCTGTTAATATTCAGTGGAATCTCAATAATTTGCTGTAATGCTTGGCAGATTCACAGAAAATTTGAATTCTAAATTTTACTGAGGAAAAGCTGTTTACTTGGGATACCAAGCTACAGCTTGGCAGACTGGTACCTCTTCTCTCTCCCATCATCTCCTTGTTCAGATAATCTGAATTGGATTTTGTGTGAGAGTGTTTCAGCCATGGTGATCATTACTGACATTTGCTGTGAAAGCATCAAAGTCTGTACTGGGCTGTGTTCTGAGGGAAGGGTGAGCAGCACAGGCTTGCTGTGTGCATCTTCACAGGATTATGCAAAAATGATATTAGCAGAATTCATCTCATGTTGCAGAAAATGCTGTACAGCAGCTCCTGGAATCCTCAAACCAGAGCAGATGTCATAACGCCAAGCCCTCATCCCAGCAGAGCACAACATTAAAAAAACTGTTACTTTTGGTTTTAATTTACTACTCTATGGATGAGAGAAGTCCCATCTGCTTACTTTATATTTAAATGAAAACATAAATGTTGTCCTTTGCTGACATTAGGCTGGATATTACACAGAGATAGAGACCCCAAGCAGCTAAAATTTACATCTAACAAATATGTTTTCTTACATGCAACCATCTGCATGAGAAAAGCAATGAATAAGTTTGCAGAGCTAGTGTAAACAGGATCCAAAGTGTGACCCATTTTTGTGTCATCCTGGGAATAAGAATTACAGAATTTTAGGAAAGCTGGAACCATAATTCCTCCCATGGGAGAAGTTTGGTGACAGAGGATAAAGGGAAAATCAATTGCTGGAAAGATTAGATCTGAAGACAGTAGTGATTCAGCCCAGCTAAAAGCACACAGCTTTTGAAGGGTTTCTCAGGACTTCAGAACCACCTCTAAAATCTTAAGCCTGTCTCTGATCCTGTGTCAGTGGGAGTTCTGGTTTCACAACCCACTGTTGTAAAAGACTGGCTCAACACAACAGAAAAATGAGGAGATGTGCTCTGTTCGGTTTGAAAGGGAAGAGGAAAAGATGATGGGGATATTAGAATGTTCTTCCCTCACAAGCTCAGTACTTTGATGGATGAAAATAAAAATCAGCATGTCAGAATGGTTGTCTGGGATTACTATTAATGAAAGCATTCACTTTTTTTCTATGGGGAAGCAGTCCAGCATGGACAGTTTTGATAACATGTTAATCACTTCTTAAACTTTTCAGAGAAAGGTGTTCACGTCTCAAAGAATAGAATTTCTGACAACAGTTTTATTTTTGCCTCCCTCCACCCCATCTCCCCAGAGCTTTCCAATACTGAACTTTATTGCTTCAAGCCTACAACCTCTTCCAGGTCAAGCCTGGTAAAATTTGGAGTAAGAACTGGCACTAGTGACAAATTCTGCCTGAGCAGGAGTTTCAGGGGTTGATTGCTGCTGCCCCTTGCAGAAACATGGATGGTTTCAGAGTTCCATCTGCAGTGACACTTCTTACACTTGCCAGGATGAACAGTGGTCAACAAGATCCCAGCAACAGGAAGGACCTGTTGGAAAAGGAAGATGATCTCCTGAAAGTAGAGCTCTCTAAATATGCTTTACTGCTTGGGCTAGAACAATGAAACTTGGGAAACTTGGGAATTCAGGAGACAGTGCAATTCCAAAGTACTCAAATGATATCTCACTATGTAATAAATCAACAAGTCATTTCTTCCACCTCTAACAGTACTTCTACAACCTTCCCCACATGTATGAAACAGTAAATTACACAGAGAACACAGAAGAGTAGAAAACAGTGAATGAGCTTACTACTCCTACAGTCTGGACAGAAGAAAAAGAGAATTATTCACTTTCTTCACATAATTATGTGAAAGGAATGGGCAAAAAGTGAGAGCATCACTGGCAGTCACACAAGTTTACCAGCCCCAACCTGAATTATCTTTCTTGTCTTTAGTGAGGGTTCAGGAATTTGCAACATAAACTCTGACTATGACTAGCTGGGGCTTCATCAGGTCGTCTCAACTTTTTGATTCAGCAAAATGAATCGAGATTCTGCTATTTACCTTCTGGGCATATTGTGAAAATTAAGTCCCTGATGTCCTTGTAGATGGACAGAGCTGTAACAGCTGATTATTAATATCCTTAGATTCAGCAAATTCTCACAGACTCCCTCTCATGGAGCTATAGATTTCAAGGCCAGGAGGGCCTTGATCTTGTCTCTGATTAGCTCAATTAGTCTGCTTCCTTTAATACCGTTTTCAGACCTTTTAATTGCAGTTATAAATTGTTGTGAAACGCAATGGTTAGAGATACTTATGGAAATATTGTAAAATAACCTGCATTAGCAAACATGCATGCATTTTCATATGTATTTATGCATATATGGGCAAACAAGTGAAATCACCAGGTTACTGGTTTAGGAACAAATTAGTGAAACCACTTGGGTTTGTTTTTTTTTTGTGGGATTGATAGGCTGCATTGCAAGATAAAGATTAAAGAAGTTGGCAGAACTCTAGCTCTCCCAAATCCTTTCACTTTCCATTTCCTTTGTCCTTGGAGAGTGTCATAATGCAGCTCTGTGCATTTGCAGCTAGACTTTGCCAGATGTCTACTTCTTGCATATATTTGGAAGAAGCTAAGCTTAATTTAATTGTGCCCCAATTCAAGAGAGTATCCCTATGCTGGCAAGTTGATTAAGCATGGTGGTAATTTTAATTATCTCCTTATCTCTCACTGGAGTGCAGTTAGTAGAGCAGATGAAGTTAACCCCATGGATAAATACCCTTTTAAAACTGGGGCCTGAGACAAGAAAGATAAAGCTTTCTTTCCAACATCAAAAATTAGCCTGTCTGAAGCCATTTCTTCTCCACTTCTCTGTCCATCTGTGGTTCACTTCCTCGAGAAGTAATTCCTGACATTACACTTGAATCTCCTTTAGTTCAGGTTATTTTTCCCCTGGTAGTTCTGCTCTTGCCTGTGATTCATTGCTGTCTTTTACCCATGACAATGAAGTTAGCTGCTCATGGTTTTATTTTTTGTTTTTGTTTTTGTGTTGTTTTTGTTTTTGTTTTTGTTTTTGTTTTGGGGGATTTTTCCCTTTTTTTGACAGCTGTTCCACTCTCCTCATGTCTAATTCTTTTGTGTGAGTTCAACAGAAATGGCACAAGGCCAGCATTTAAGGATGAAGATTAGTGCACTGAAGATCTGAGGAGCTGTAGTGTTGGCTTTCCATGTCACAATCACAGTGGAATTGTGGAGGCTCACAGGGTTCACTTTTCATTTAAGACTCAAACACATTAAGTTATTATTTTCAAGCATTGCATTTAAGTGCATTTAGTTTCCTTTCTGAAAATACCCTGTCAGAAGCCTGTAGGAGGAACAGCAGCATAATTTAAATGTCACTTTCCTTCCCACTCATGAGTTTCATATCCAGTCATTCTATTCCAGTGACAAAGCTCACGTGGTCTACTAACTTGTTTTTGGCCATTTGGCCCCATTTTCAGCTGGGTGTGCACAACAGCTTGAATGCACTTTTGTATACTTAATTGTCTGGGCTTTAATTAACACAGAACAATAGCCTGGAGAGAAGAACAGAGAGGGATTCCATAAATGAGAAGGTCATTCACAACACTAAGGCAGAAGGTCCTCAGAGGAACAGAGCTGTAACATCCCAGCATGCAGCATCTGAACTTTTCCTCTGGTTTATGAATATCCAGCCATTTGCAGACTTTCTGTGCATCTCAGATCATTAATAAACACAACAGGATTCCTGCTTGCCTTTTAAACACTCACCCCCAGCATTTGGCTGCAGAGATGTTCAGCTTGCCCTGGATCTCCAGCCTGGCTGAACGGCTGAGAACAGTTCCATTTGAGATGGTACAAAAACAGCCCCGTCTCTAAACACATATCTATGGATATATTTAGAGTCACTCATGTCCTGGGGGACAGAAAACTGGCTGTGCATGTCCAGCAGCATAAACCTGACTCATTTTCTTGTAAGGATATCAAAACAGACACAAGAAAGCTCAGCTTGTTCACATCCAGGAACAGGTAGAGTTTTTAGGAGAGCAAAATACTGTGCACACATTTGAAGGGCTTGAAACTGCTCATTTCACCCCAAAATGCTGTACAAAATTGTTCACTTTATCCAGCTAGGCATACCTAGGGTGACACAGCCTCTGCTTAAACAGCAAAAGGGAACAGCACATCCCAGCTGAGAGGGATGAGCCAGTAAGTGCTTCCTCCAGCAGCAATTTAGGACAGGAGAATATCATTGCTGACAGCAAAACCCCACCCATGGGAGCCAGCTTACAGTGCTGTCCAGCACTGAAACTGCCATGTGAATCCCTGAATTCCTCCATTCTCCATGTCATTTGCAGAAAACTACCTCCAGTTACAGCAAGACAAAAGCAGATGGTGAGAGGCTGCGCAGGGCTGTGAGAGATTGTTCTGGTTATTGATTCTTCATCACAATTTCTGCAGCCCTCGAGATCCAACATCAGAGTCCTGGCCAGGCCAAATCTTGCTTCACATATAAGAGCTGCTGAGTTTACATCTTAAAGGAATATTGATCTACAACAAATAATCTTTTTTCTTTTTTTTTTTTTTTTGTTTCAAGCAAGCTGAAACTCCAGAGAGAAGACAGCAAAACCCTTTTCCAGTGCTTATGAAAAACATCAGAATAAAATAGTACCACTATGAAAACTTGCAAAGTGAATCCAAACCTTGACAGCAAATGTAATATGGACATAAAAAATGTAATATATATACATATATATATATATATATATATGGCACCTCTTCTTAACTGAGCTTGAGCAATGTCTGGCACAACTAACCCTTTAAAATATCACTTCTGTTTATTTGTTTACAAAGGATTGAAGAGGCTGGAAATGAAAGGGGAGATGCTAAAGGATAAACCCACTCAAAAGCATCTCCCCTTTTGCTGGTAAAGAATTGGGAACAGGTGTTGCCAGCCTGTTACTGGTGCTATCAGCCAGCATCAAAAGCAGTTGGCAATGCTCTCATCATGCAGAAATTCCAATCAGATTTCTCAGTATATTCTAATTACTGCAGTGACACTTGTTGTGGGCCTAAATGACTACCTCATCACAGCACACAGGTCTGCCTTATATTTGGGGTTTATTGGCTCTTAAATCTCTGCCTCCTCTAGTCGCTTATCTATCTCAGCAAACACATGTAGAAGTCCACATTTATTCACCCCCTGCACATTAAGGGCTGTGCTTCCATGTCTCCCCTACACTGGGGCTGTGTCCAGCCCAGCTTCAGCCCAAGAAAGCAAACTTTCTCTCCCTTTCTGCACAAATTCTGGCTTTGCCAAGGGATTCATGCAGATAATGGTTTGTTCTGCTGCCTTTGCTGGTGGTACCCACACAAGGGGACTTTGCAGGAGCTCTGACACACAAATGGCACTTTCTAACCCAACAATTCTTTGTAGTCATTGTAGTCCATATGAAAAATAAAATTTCTCATATAAAACACCTAAGGATTTTCATAAAACATCTAAAGCTTGTACATACTTTTCCACCCCAAAGGCCATAATTTCATTCATACCTACCAAAGCAACTGGCAATTACCCTGCACAGACAGTGCCAGGAGCCAGCTGTGGCACTATTAATTGATGTGTGTTCCTTCACTCAGGAACACAGAACGTGTTCCTTATTTCCCTCATCTGGACCTGGTTCAAATAAGCTGGAGATCAATACAAACTTCTCTTTTGATTTCAGCAGATATTGGATCCTATCCCTGAAATGCATATTAATCCTACTGAGAAACAAGCATTTATATACAGCAAGGTATTCATAAAAGCAAACTGCATTCTGCTTTCACAAGCACCACGGTCAAGATGAGTAAATGAATAAATGAATAAACAATGAAAAGTGGGAGTATGTTGATGTAATTTCCATCCCTCATTTTGCTGTGCCCTAGTTGGCTTTTACTCCAAATATTTTAATCTTTTGCTGATCAGGCCATGGATTACCTTTCCAAATTAATCCCCGTGTACTTGTGTGCTCACGTGGTCGCTGCAGAGCTGCTCTGTGCTGCAGTATCCAGCTCAACACAAACATCCTTTTCACACTCTCAACCTGAAATCTGGAAGTTTTCCCTGCTGCATGGCCATGATAGAAATCTGATGCTCTGGTAGACATCGTGCTTCAAGCTTTAGCTAATCCAAGTTTCATGCAATTACCAATTCTGTATAGACTCAGTTAAATGCTGGGAGTGTGAAGCCAAGACTCAATATGCCTTGAAAGTTACCATAAAGTCACTATGAAATGATGGAAGTTCCAGAAGTGTAGTTGTGCATCAAGAAATAAACAGACATCAGGAAAAAAAAAAACAACCCAACCTTTTGAAAATACCTGAGAGCAACGGGAACACTGATTTTTGTCCTCTGTAAATAGTGCACTCTATCAGAGTATGAAACCTCTGGCTGCAAGTTCCCATAGCTTAAACATGAGATTGACTACAAGCAAATGTAAATGTTGAATTCTTGTCATCAGCCAAGCTGAGAAAACTGCAAAAACTGAGAAAACAAGCAGCATAAAAGACTTATAAATTTATCTCACAAATATAATTACAATTATTATTATTATGCTTAGAGTGAAAAGAATTGTTCCCACTCTGATTTTAAAGTTTACTTTATTCCTTCAGTCAATTTTCTGTCATCTAATTAAGCATGCAGACTTTTTTAAAAAGAAGCTGTTAAGTTCTGCATTCTTCCTTGTTCCTAGACATAAAAATAAATCTACAGTCGTCACGTGTGACCACGTCTCATGGAAAAGAACTTCTGTTTTTGACCACAGATGGAGAAAGCATTAATTACCTAATGATAATTGATACAGTTAAATGGATATATCCCTCTTCTCTCTCTTCATTCTCAGTACAAACTGTTCTGTCACAATATTTAAAATGTTTTCTGCTCATGGTACCCGTGGTGGCACTGAGTGAACTCTCTTTGTATGAATACTTTTCTAAATGCTCAGCTACTGTCTTTCATCTCATGCTGACTAAATGACAGCCCCAACATTAATATTGCAGTGGAGATCATGGGCCAAAGCTTTTTCTATGAAATATAAGTTGAAACGAGTTCAGGCCACAATTTGTGTGCCATCAGATGTGCAAAACACAATGACATAGAAATATCTGACTTATCCTTCAGCTCCTGTGCCCTGGGACCATGTAACTGTGAGTACAAAAGGGAGCAGTAATCCAGATAATTACTGTTGCTAATTGAGATAGGGGAGCAGAGAAGAAACTAGAAATTCATTAGAGCACAAACTGTAATTTGCAGATGAGTCACTAGATTTGGGCTGGAGACTCCTTGGTCAGGATAACATCTGTGCTGATCATCACTCCAGTTGCTGGTTTATTTCGGATTGATGGGATTTTTCTCCGCCAATTTTTTAAATTTATTTATCACAATGGCCAAGCAATGACGGTCCCTGTTGTAGAAAGTGCCATGAGTACACTGAAGAAAAGAAACCCAAGACTTCTTTCCAGAGCAGTCACCCAGCCCTGGCTGCATCCAGCTGTGCCAACACCCAGGGCACTTCACTCTGTCCCAGCTGCCCCGGGCAGGCAGCACCAGGCAGGGCAGGAGGTGAAGCTCCAGCAGATCCCTGGCTTGGATGGCAGCTGGCCAGAATCACAGCATGCCCTTTGGACCACACTACCCAACAATGCAGGCAAGAACTCTAACTGCCAGCTAGAATTTTGCATCAAATCTCTGCCAACCACGAATAAGATTAAGTAAAAAAAATTAGTGTTATCAAACATGTAACAGTTTGGAAGAGAGACAAGTTTCTGTAGCAGAAGTAAGACTACACTTCTGTCTATTATCAGCATATTTTTAGATGTCCAGACTGAATTTAATTGAAGCTGTCTAAGCTCTCAAAGTAAAGAATTCAGAGGAGGTTTTTTTATAGATTCATAACAAAAGTACAATTGCTCCCCTGAAGCAGGATTTTTATTTTATTTATTTATTTTCACCTTTAGACTTTACCCAGCTCTTTAAATGATTCCAGACAGGTTTCTCTTCGATTGTTACCATTTTGATGCTGCCTGTGAATTGAACACTGGGTTCTGGGGCTTGTCATCATGGAGTGCTATTGTTGTACACTGGGATAGAGACTGGACATCCTGCTGGAAGAATGGCCATGGCACTGCACATGCTGCTCCAAAACACAGCCACGTGTACACACAACACACAGCAGCCCAAAAACAGGAAAAAAACCCAAAAACTCTTTCAGCACATAAAGAAATTATATCTGTAAAATTACTGTGTTGCACAAGGTTCCAGTTGTTTCAATGACTGCATTAGATGAGTTACAAACAGGATCTCTCCATACAAGTAGTTTTCATTTGCAGCTTTAGCATTACTCTTTTAAAAATTATTCATATTTTAATTTCATATTTGTTTTGGCCACTTCAACAGCTGAGGTTTTTTCCTTTTTATTTTTTTCTTAAAGTTGATGATGTTTTATATACATCACAGCTTTTATATGATTGTATAATGCTTCCTCTTCCTAATTTATTTTGTTACCTGTGTGGATAAAATAAAAAGTGAATGCTGTCTTATTTCATAAACTTTATTAAGCCTTTGGGGAAACTTCAATGTGCTCATATGGAGAGGCAATATGGAATGTATCCAGTGTCTCATGCCAAAGAAATTACAGTTCTAAGCTAGAAATAAATGACATTCCAGAAAAAGCAGGGGGAACAACATTTAAGGAGTTAATAATGAACCACTTGTCTTCATTTTCAGGTCCTTTAATCCTGCTATTGTGCAGTTTTCACACAGTGCTAAATTGAATTACTGCATCATTTTTTACAATTTCTTTGTACAGTTGACCCAGTTTATAGCAGGTTTGGAAGCATTATCATTGCTTAAGGTTCAAAGATGCTGCCATGTATTGCATTACAAGTCAATCAGTGCAGAAGGATTTTGATGTAATTTTGCTTTTGGATACAGAGGAACAGATATCCAAATGAAGGCTGGTATTTCATTTTGTCATAACAATGTCTCATAAAGCAGCGTGCCTTTTTTATACTCATTTTATTATATTTCTTTGTGCTTCTAGTCCTAGTAAAGTGAATTCTCAAGTTTATGTCTTCCAATGTTTTGATTAACTTTTGTAAGAAGAAAATAGAAAAAAGCTGTAATATATAGATTTTTACTGTTGTGTAACAGAGGATGTATTTAGGTGGATAGCACTGAAAAAAGAGCCTAAAAATGAATGCAGAGTTTTTCAACATTGTACCACTTCCAGAATGCTCCAGGTGAGAAATGTTCCTGTTCTGATGGGCAGTGCTTCCTACAGCTGTTTTAGCACATAAACACAGCGCTCAGCTTAAATACACTCTAAGCAATGTGTTTTACATAAAACATTCCATTCTCTCAAGGTCATTCTTTATGCTTCAGGTGTTAATTTGTGTTGTTCTCCAAGTATTCCTATTATTGATAGTAGAGCCCTTGGTATATGTAATATTGAAGTATTGCTAATGTATGAACTGTAACATTAAATTTTTAATCTAATCAATCAAGTGGCATGCATATGCAGTAGATGCTTGGCTTTTACTAAGATTAATTACCATGTGCTGGGGAAGGGAACTGTGTAAGGTGAAATATTGCATGCACACAGACACACGCACAGAGGAGCAAAGAAAAGAAAGCGAATTGTGCAAAGGGATGAGCACTGTAATAAGTTAATGACTACTTCTGTCATTCAAAACATATGCATAGCCTTTAAGACAACACAAAACAAAGATTAAACGCATGTTAAATCAACTATCTATTAAAGCATTTAGAGCTTTTCTCCAGATTCTATATGGAAATTATGCAATCTGTTGCAAAACTAAACACTTGTCTCCCAGATGGTGCTCAGAGTCTGTCTGAGCAAACACCCCTTCCATGCTCTGTGTAACAACTTGTGCATATTTTTTGTTCCCTGTGCTTCATTTTATCATTTGAGGACATTTGCACTGAACAGGCTGTGTAGACACGACCACGTTTGCTTTGCAAAAGCCAGAGGTGCTGTATTTATCCACCTGATCAAAACAGATATTTCATCATGGACAGTGACACTTCCCTGCCTGGAAGGTGCAAACCTGTTGTTCTTCCTGTTGATACCACTCTGGGCTCTAATTCTCACAGGGCATTGACAGCTGTCCATTAAATAATAAGCAGCTAATTGTTTGGATTTTTTTTTTAACTGTGCTGCAAAGTTAAGCTTCTATGACCATGCTTTGAGGGAGTGTTTTACCATGCCAAATACCAGTTGTGATTGACGTGGAAATAAGATTAAAGCAGAACTAATACTTTTATAATGTTATTAAAAGGTACATTATTCATGCACTAGACACAGGGACTACTCTTCTGGCTGAGACTGTGTTGTAGCAAAAAAACCCATGAAAAGACACTACAACACAAGACAGTCACCTGCAATTGGGGAGGCTGCTCAGCATTTTTTGCTCTTGCCACATGTCTTCAGTATTTCCTCTGCCTTATTTTCTACTTCTGCAATGGAAACAGCAGCAGCTCCCTGTTTCACAAGAGGGAAGGTCAGGATGTCACTGTTAGTGAACCACTCAAATACCTGGTGGGGCATTAGATAAACACCTGAGCTTAACAAACCTTCCTTTGGAGGAGAAAGACCATCTGATTATCATTTCTAAGCAGTTTCTACAATCTTAGCCTGCAGACACCCTAAAGTAGTCTCCTTTGGAGATTTAGTCATCTATCTTGTTTACAAAACCCAAAAACATAGCAATTATCACTTAGTAGCATTAGGTGTCACATGTAACTCTCCATGTTTTAAAAAGCAAAGGTATTCATGGGCATAAACTGAATATAAAACTTAAGCAATGAGAACTTGAAACATATTTCCCTGATGAAGTGCTCTGCAATATGTCTTTTTCTTCCTTGTTCATTGTTTTAGTTCTTGTCATGGAAGAAGCCATTGTATTAAGTGAAAGAACTAAAAAAACTGAATTGAAATGATATCATTTTAGTTAATTTCGGGAACTTTTTAATAGAGAAGTAATTGTCTCCATTAATCAGCATAGCTTTTGTTAAATCCATCGGGTTTTAGAGACACTTTAATATTGCTTCCATATTTTGGAAGGATGAAAATGATGAAGTTCAAAAGATGGATGCACAGAAATTAGATATATAATCCAGTAAAAATGCAGGGGAAGAATTTAGCTGGCAAGTCCTTCAAAGCATAATTTGTCATGTCTTCAAAATGCCAAGAGAGACACCCAGCACTCCGGGGAGTAAAACTCCATGGGATACTTCAGAGCAGGGGCAGCTGGAATGTTGGATCAGGGCTTTGTGCAGTCACTCTGGTGTCATCAGGGAGAGTTATCCCACGAGCTCTCTGCACAACCTGTTCTCTGCTTTAACCAGCTGCTCTGGGGGAAACTTTCCTCTATGCAATTCCTCCTGATGCTTCTGGCCTTTGTTGCTTCTCGTACATTTTGAGAAGAATATGGATCCATCTTCTCTATGGTTCTCCTTTAAGTAGCTGAAGGCAGCAGTCAGATCCAGACTCAGCCATCTCCTCTCCACAATGATCAACTTCTCTCCAGTGTCTGGGCACAGGAGGGGCAGAGCAGGCCCAGGCTCTGCTCCAGGCCCAGCAATGGCAGCAGAGCCACGGGCAGGGGCTGAGCCCAGGCCCTGCCCTGCACAGGAGGCAGAACTTGTGCCCTGGGCAGTGCCCAGCCCCGAGCAGATTGTGCAGAGAGGCTGTGCAGTCTCCTCCCTGGGGATATTGCAGAGCCACATGGACACACTGCTGTGCCCTGGGCTCTGGGATGGCCCTGCTGGAGCAGGGAGGTGGCACCAGAGGAGCCCCCGTGGGCCCCTCCAGCCTCACCCATCCTGGGGTTCTGGGATTTAACCTCTCTGTAAATGTCAGGTGCCTCAGTTCCCAAACCACACTGCAGCTTTCTCTGTGACTTGCTGCAATCTCCTCTCCTATCCATGGGCTGCAAGAACAGACAGGGCTCTGCCTGTGATTCTTCATTTGTGCTGAGCAGAAAAGTGTCTGCTCTTTTCCTGGCTGTGCTCTCACAGCATCCCTGTGCTCCAGGCACAGCCAGCTATCACTACCATGACCATGCCGTGGTCACCAGGGCTGCAATTCCTTTCCAGAGCTGTTTCCTGGTGAGTCAGACCCTTGCCTGTATCACCAATTCTTCCAAGATCGTGATTACATTTTTGCTCTCTTGGATTTTTTGTCCACTCTCATGAGGCGCCGCCTCTCTGAGTGACTCTGCCCCAGGCTCCCACACAATCTGATCCACCCAGTTTGGTGTTAGCCATGGCTGGGGGTGTTTCCATGCCTCTGCTCCTGCTGCTCTTAAAACCAGTGAAGGAGTGTTGACCCCAGTCCCAGTTTCCAGCACACATCACTTGGAACTGAGGTCTGGGCTTTGCAGTGCTGCCCCTTTGAGCCCAGCAGTGTGTTTGTCCTGTCCAGTTCATATCTGCTCCCTTTGGCTCCAGAGGTACCAGAGGATGGCTTCTGGCTGAAGGCTGGGTTCAGAGGCACCCACTGCTCTGCCCTGAGCCCCAGGACAGGGCTGTCCCTGCACAGGGTGGCTCTGGTAAATTCCTGCTGACTGATACAAACCACATTCTAGTGCCTGGACATGCTTTCCAGGCTGCCTTTCTCCAGCTGCATTGAGGCTTTAAAGGCAGCATCCTAAGACTCTTCTCACCTTTTTTGAGGACAAGCATGGCCTTTGCTAGTCCCTGTTTATAACACCTTTTCAAAGATGAGATCAGCCTTCCAACGACATTGGTGTCTTTGGATGCATCTTGTCCACCACCACAGACTTCAATGAGGCTGGACATGGCTCTGAGCACCCTCTTTGGTTGATGCTGCTTTGAGGGGCAGCAGGCCAGGCCAGAGGCTCCAGAGGCTCCCTTGAGCCTCAACTATCCTGACTCTCTCTATATGTCCAGTTTATTTAAGCAGTCCCCAACTTTCTATTAAATCCACACCATGCCTGTATGTTTTGCATTGCAAAGCAGATTGTCCAGTTTCTTGAACAGCACAGTCTAACACTTCATAATCTGTTCAATATGATATGCCTGTTTTAAATTTATGAAGCTGTAAACCAATTTCCTGTACTAATAAACACCTCTGTTTTCATTCCTATTTATCCTCCCTTTTAAAATTACTGCACTTCCTTGCTGTCTTTCTCTTGTCCTTGTCTTTCCCATCTTATACGATGGAAAAAAGAGATGGGGGCAGGGGAGACAGAGAAAGAAGAATAAACTATCACAACAACAACAAAAAAATCCCCAAACCCAAAACCCATCAGCTCATAAAAAAAAAAAAGAAAAAAAAAAGATACTTGGTGAGAATCCAAGATCAACAGACCAGCAAGCCCACTCATTGTTCTTTATCGTTTTGGCTCTCTTCCAGTCCCTCTAGGTTTCTCTCTCTCTCTCTCCAAACTGCTTTCTGCATGCTCACATATGTTATAGAAAGTACAACGATTTCTGAGAAGTACTTTAATTTATAATTTGATCTGCAAAAGAAGTTGTCCAGTTTGTAAAGGAGATGAGGGGAGCTTGTTGCTCTGGCTCTCCTTGGTGTTTGAGTGTAAACTCCTTCTCTTAGCAGAAGATCCATGTCTACATAGTGTCACTGAAGGAGAGAAATGGGTGCCTTGCATATAATTAGTGAGCATAATTATCTGTAAAACTGTTTGGGTTTGGAATTGCTCTGGCAGCACCATAAATATTTGAAATCCAGCACACATCAGACCTGCCAGCACCTTTATATTGAGCACAGAAATTCAACTTTGTATTTTGTCACAAAAATTATCCATTTCTCCAATGCAGCAGAAAAACAGTAGGGTGATGGTATAAAAAGACATTGACATGACTGATTTTATCTGTGGTTTTTATAGATTGTTACCAAATGTAATAAATTTTGAAAATTACTGATAGGATCTGCAGAGTTACTAGAATACTTCAACCCCTCTGATCTATGTGGCTGCAGGTTGGAAACAAGTTCATAATTAAGAGCTTAAACCTTAAAAGCTTAATGAATTTAATCATTAAAGGAATAACTCTCCTAGGTTAAAACAAAAAGGCCAAACTTTATCTTTGATGTCCAATCATGCCCCTTTGCTCTGAGCTCTGTATCCTGCAGGAACAAGGTGCTCCAAGGCTTGGCACAGACTGAGCTCTGCCAGGCTGCCTTCCCTGCTGTATGAACTGGCAGGGACACAGCAGGACACTTCCAAGGAGAAGTTACAGCCAGTCTGCACCTCCCTGCTGGAGGGCAGAGATTTCACAGGACACATTTGCAGAGGTGAGACCAGCACAGAAGCATCCTCAGCCTGCAGAGGACCCACCCTGGCTACTGCTGCTTCACATCTTGCTGGCCCATTCCCACAGAATTCCAGTCAGGCTTTGTGGGAATCACAGTTCAGAGCTGGGAAAGGACCTGGGCATCCCAGAGACAGGCTTGAGCATCATTCTCAGAGAACCGTAAGTAACCCATAAGTGCAGGTTGGGCCTGCTGGGGAAAGCAGGCACCACTGCATCCAGGGGCTTCTCCTCAAAGGTGGGAGCAGCAGCAGACCTGGTGCTGCTGGGTGAGACCTGGTCCCAAGTGAGCAGATGGGGAGTCCTTTATATTTGGATTATTCATTGAGCTTTCAGTCTGGGATTAGTCTCTGAGAGAATGCAGACATGCACTAGGCCATGAATGTATAGATAGAATCATGGATTATTTGAGATTGTTGTTTTCCTTACTTCTTTAATAATTATTCTGAAGAGAACTGGTCATTTAAACAAAAAATTGCATAGTCCAAGAGGTTAACCAATATTTAAAGAGAGATGGAAATGTGTGTGTTGAAAAATATTTGAAAAAAGATATCTAAATCTTCAAACTTTTTTGGGTATTGTACTTCAAATTATTTAACTTTTTTTTGTTCTTATTGATAACATCATTCAGACACGTAAATAAGAGAGATAAGCCCTGTTTATTTTTAAATGTATTGAAAGATATACATCTTTAGTTGAAGAGGAAATGTTGTTATCAAGCCCTGAGTGCAAATTCAGAGATGGCGAATGGGGGAAAAAGAACCCAAATTGTGCTGAGACTGAGGCTGATTTAGATCAGTCCCAAACAGAGACAAACCAAGTCACCTGAGTGTAGAACTAAATAAAGTCAAGCTAAATAAATAAGCAATGTTTAAAGCTTCTGTATACCCCAGCTAATCCCATGTTTACTCTTTTAGGAGTTTTGCATCTATAGGTGCAGGAAGCTTTCAGAGAGACATCAAATTAAATTCTCACTTTGACTCTCAATTTTTATTGCTTTTACTGCCTCCCCAGTATCAACAAGAATCAGAGAAAGGTGCTCATTTCACTTGCAGAGCTGGGCTGGGAATGTGCAGGTTTGGGGTGCAAATTCAGTGGCAGAAATTATTGTCACCATCATGAATGATAACATTTACTCTTTTCACAGGTTCTAACCATGCCCACCATGATCTCTGTGGCACATAAATATCACAACCTACAGAGGAGAGAAGGGCAGATTTACAGGTTTAAGATTTATATTGACTGCAATTCCTCAGTGAAAATTCTGACTTTTGGGGAGGGGGTTATTTTGGGAATTTTGATTTGTTCCTTGAAAATCTGCCTGATGAACAGTTCTGACACAGAGCTGTGCAAGGGAGTCTAGCAAATACAACAATCACTTCACCTGGAATGTTCAGCAGGTCCTGGTTAAGTGCTTCTGTCTCAGGTGTCTATAAAAGGTTTCCTCTACTCCAAGATTTTGTTATTAATGCTGCGATAATTTGGTTACACAGACCCATAAAATTATATACACACATATATATATAATATACAGTGGAAAGAAGAGATATTTTTAAAATCAAACCACCAATATATTGTCTTGCTTGTTGATTAAGTGGATTATAATTTACCGGGCCTGGGAATGATGTAAGTTCCAGAGAGGCCAAGGAATCTGCTGGAATCTATCTGTTTGGTAGCTAAGGTTAAAGAGAAGATAAAATGTGAAGCAAGTAGCTTGGGGGACTTTCAAAAGGGAGGGATTTGTAAAGGCTGATTGCTGGTACAGATACAGCTACATGTGATAAGCCTAGTTTTATGTCTGTATTTACATATTAATTGTAATTCATCTATGGCATAATTAAAGAGGCTCTATACAGGGTTTTATCCAAACATCACTTGCATCAACAATAAGCTGAAGACTTTGGAGTATTGGCCGTGGATTCACTTAAAATGCTGTGATGGCTCTGATTGCCTGGGGTTTGTGGCAGGCAACTTTCTTGTTTAAGGACTCTCACTACAGCTTTTCAGAGATTCATGTGAGGAGATTTATTATACAGAAATGCCAATTTAAATGAGTATAAAGTGAACAACCTAGAAACCCACATTATTATTACTTATTCTTACTACTTCTGTAATCACTATCAAGCATCTGTAATGCCACAAATATGTCTCCTGAAGCTGTGTAAAAGGAGAGGAGCATCTAATGAAAGGAAAGGCAAAGAGACAGACTCTAAAAGCTCATTAAGCTGCTGGGTATTTGTTGTATTTCAGGCATGTAAGTAATTTCATTGGCTTCACTGAGATTTCTGGAGTAGATCCACAGAGCAAAACTGGATAAATGCTATTTCTTACCCAGTTAATAGTCACAGAGGAAACAAAAGGAAGACAAAAGGAAACTGTAAGTAGGACATCAGAGAAGGCAAGAAAAGGGAGTTTAGGCAGAGGTGAATGGCACAGTCAGAGGGGCAGAGGAGTTACATGTGACAGGAGTTATGCATAAAGGACACACCAGGACCTCAAAGAGGACAAAAAGAGATTGATCTCAGCTACAGCATCATCCAAATCCCAGCTGACAGCAATTGTGTCCACGGTGCAGGGAACCTGGCAGTGCTGATCCACATACATCTGCAAATGGCCATGGTCTTTTACATTCCATGTGCAATTTGTTCTGGCTATTTCTAATGTGATCCTTAAACAAATTATGGGTCTGCTTTTTGGCCAAATATCTCTTTCTGTAGTCCATCTGCTTCAGACATTTCTCTTAATAGAACAGAATAGAGTAGGATAGAATAGGATGATCGCGCTGTGATCTATGATCTATTTACCTTGGGCAAAGGCATCCTTTCTTTTCATTCATTTAAGAGGCTAAACTATGGGCTACCATAGATTGTACAAATCCCCTTCATTAGCATTCCAAAAATATATTTAGAATCAGTTCCTCATCAAAATCAAACCTGAATGTTCTGTTCAAGTATAAGGTTAACAAAGCCAGAGTCTCCATGAGCTATTTTTTCCCATTCCCAACTCTCTCCATTTTTTATGAGCATAAACTGGGATGCTACACCTCAGACATTTTATTTCTCTTGCTTCCATGTCATTATCTTTCTCTAGATGTGCTCATTTTGGTCTGTTTCTCTGTCCTTTAGTCAATCAGACAGGTTTTAAACATCAGTCCCTTCCTCACTCACCGTTGCACATGAATCATCCAACCTTGTTGTCAGTTCCTGGTTCACTGGGAATAAATATAGATTAGAAATTCTGTTATTATTTACAAATCATCTGTATGTGTACAAAACTCTGTGTGCATGAACAGATGGACACCTATTATATCCAGAGGTGGGGTTATGTTCAAGACTTCCTTATCTGTGGGACTTTTGTGGGGTTTTGGTTTTGTTTTTTATGTTGTTTTTTATTTCTCTTAACAAGGGAGATTGAGCTATATACAATAAAATACTGGTACGGTAACAAAGGTTGAATAATTAATATAAAAATATCTATTCAGAAGCATACAATGATTTACATTCAAACCCTGAATATTTAAAAATTAATAGAAAATATTACCATGTTAATAATTGAAATCACAGGAATGTATAATGAGATTGCACTTACTGCAGTATATTAACCATTATCTGCAGCCTGATAGGAAAATGTTTAACCTCAGAATAAATAGGATGTGCATTTTCTAAGCCCCTAAGGCTTTGTTACTATTAAAGCAACGTGATCCTTGAAAACACGTACACGCGCACATCTTGTGGAATCAGAAATACAACATGTACTCTCACAGCAATTTCCTTTGTCTGAAAATAGTCCTTTTATCTGTAAATCTGGGAGGGAAAAATGAAAGCACTGAAGAGTGACTTAACTACAAAAGAATGCAATAAAATTAGCACTACATGAATGTCATTTTTCTGAGTTTTTCACTGTTTCACATACTGCTCCCTTTATCTTTCAGGAAATTCTGGTGTAGCAGCTCAGCAAGCTCACAGCAGAAACAACATAATGACTTTTTTTGGTCAAATGGTTTATGACTTCACACCTACACTGAGAGCTTTAACCTCTATCCATATTTATACTTG
The DNA here is from genome assembly GCF_001522545.3 of Parus major. Taxonomy (NCBI): domain Eukaryota; kingdom Metazoa; phylum Chordata; class Aves; order Passeriformes; family Paridae; genus Parus; species Parus major. The sequence continues at coordinate 15,897,104 of NC_031780.1, read as the reverse complement.
TCCTCTATTTCTTCAATTCAAACGTCCTTTCAGAGAAGATTGGTTTCATGCAGAGAGTAGATAAAAATCAGAACCCATACTGCACATGCAATAAATTCATCATATTTGCTATGTCCCCAACACTGGTGAGTTAGAGGGGAAAAAAGATTCAGCTTTTAGTCCCTAACATTTAATTCATATTCTTCTTACAGCTAAAACTATAAAAACGAGCTGGGAGGAAGAAGGGGATGTTTTGTTTGTTTCTTTTCCCTTCCAGTCTGTATGTTTTTTCAGGGCTATGAACATTGAAATATTCATATTAGGAAGGTTGCTAAGTTGCTGTGACCCGGAATGATGAGAAAAAGAGTGACAGGATGATTACAAAGGGTCTGGTGCAACTGTGCTTGTTAAACAGGGAATGGAGCTAAAAAATCCAGCAATGCAGAGGTCCAGACAGTGCCCAGGCATGGACACCAGGGCATTGGAGAGTCTGTTGTTGCTGCTACGGCTGGAAAACTCTTTGAGCAGCTGGATCTGGGTGATGGGAATGCTCAGTGGGACAGAACTGGTGCTGCCCAAGAGGAGCAAACAGCCTGCTCTGGCCTTCAACTAAATCCTCATAGCAAAAAGCAGGCAAAGGAACACATGCAAGTGGAAAAGGAAAATTTGTTTTCCATCATAAATGTAGCCATGTAGAGAGTTTTGCCCACTAATCCCCAGTAACACTTTTAGGAGTTTACAAAGGCATTTAGCACCAAGCTCTGATTTGGCCAAGAATTTCTGACTCACTTGAGCTTAAAGAAGTCCCAGAGACACCACTCCCAGGTCTTGTTGAGTCAGAGATGTCACTGTACCTCAAAAGGTACCTCTTAAGAATATTAAGTAAAAATAATAATAAAGCTAAGTTTTTTGGTTGCTTTTAATCATTTGTTCTTACCTTTCCTAAGTACAGTAATGCCTACATATGTTTTTCAAGTTCTGGGTAAAGTTCATACAAGGAAATACAGGCCAAAAAACGGTCTGTAGACCACAAGGGATATAAATCCTTTATGGGTTCAGTATGGATTTATTCTATTTGAACATCTGACCCTGTTATGAAAGATTTACATGGAGGAGTAAGTCAAGTATAATCATTTTCAATGATCTGGAATTACTCAGCCTACGTGAAATACTTGTTTATTGCTCTGTTGATGTTTATGTGAGAAACTAATAGATTTTTCTTGAAATATTAATGGGAACAATAGAAAGGAGTGAAAAAATATCTGGTTTGTGCTGTTCTGTGTTAAAATTAAATGCTGCATAAAAGGCTAGTGTGTTTTGTCATTGCTGGGAATGAAATGTCTCTGACTTTTGCTGCCCCCACGCCCAGCCCTATCTTAACATCACTGGGGGGTTTGGTGTGATAGAAGGTCAGTGCTGTTTGCAGCTCAGTGTCTTGGCTTCTGAAGGGACCAAGGAAATCTTGGGGATTTAGAGAATCTGATTCCTCCTGTCTGTGAATCCTTAATTTCTGATAAGCATGGCTGAAATTCACATCCTCTCCTAAATTATGTTGACTGCTGTATTTCTGTGTTGTGCCAAACTCCTTGTTGTGCTTTGAGATGAAAGCAGAGTAGACTTTGCTGTCATTAGACATCAATGGCATTACTTAAGACACAGAGACTTTTCTTTCATCCTGTTATACCTGATGTTTTTCAGAGTGAGTGTGACCAGAGGAAAAACACCCCATGCTGAAGCAGTCTGAGGAACCCGACAGAGTAAGAACAGAGTCAGTGATGCTCCTCAGTTCCTGCACTTCAGGGAAGTGCAGTGCTGCTAAATCAAAATATTGAGCTGAGCTGGGCCATTTTGTTCACCAAAGGTGCACATTCTCTTCTTCTGTCTATTGACTAAAGCTGTGTTACTGGTACTTGTAGTCTTTGTCCTTTACTAACCTCTTTTTCTTCTTTTTAAGGAGAATTTCTTCTTTTTGTTTCTCTTTTCTACATTTCTCTTTTTAATGCTTTTTATCTGTTCAGGTGGTTTTACTGAAAGTCACAGAATCCCAGGATCATTCAGGTTGGAAAAGCCCTCCAAGGCCACAGAGTCCCAGCTGTGCCCGATGCCCACCTTGTCCCCAGCCCAGAGCTCTGAGTGCCACCTCCAGCCCTTCCTGGGACACCTCCAGGGATGGGCACTGCAAAGCTCCCTGGGCAGCCCCTGCCAAGGCCTGAGCACCTTATCCATGGAGAAATTCCTCCTGAGCCTCTGAACCTGAGCCTCTCCTAGCCCAACTTGAAGCAGTTTCTTCTTGACCTGAGGAGAAGACAGAGAAAATGAGTACACAGTCCCTAGAGCCCCTATTCCATCCAAAATAAAGGAATTTATCTTAAAAGGGAAAAAAATAGATTCTTACAGTGTAAAATTAAACCAGTTATAGGTGAAGATAGAAGGAAAAAAATGTTAACATGGAGGAAATGTACAGTATCCCCTGCATCTACATGAAGGACCAAACATGTGGGGGAACAGATGTGAATCCTGAGGGCAGCTGGATGTGGAGACAAGATTATTTCAGGTAAGTAAAGGCAGGTGCTGAGGTTCTCTGTGTGTGACTATGTGCTGGCCAAGGTGAGGAATCAGGATAAGGAGCAGGGAGTGCCCAGAGTTACTCTGATACAATCAGCTGAGAGACATATTTGAAAGGTTTCCAAATGCCAGAGCACCAGCATAAGACATTAAACTCTTAAAAAGCCAGATATTCAATGAATTAGAATTTAAAGACTGGAATCAGACATTATGCAGGAAAACCATTGTGGAGAAGTAAATGATATTTAAAGGGCAAGTGGTAAAGAAATATCACTAAATAAAAATGTGAATTCCTGCAATAAACCTGAAACTGCTGTGATTATTAATAATCAGAAAAATAAGAAGGAACAGGCACATGAGTAACTGGGAAGGAAGGCTGGTGGCTCTGTGATTTTTGGTGAGTTAAATCATGAAGGAAAATTGCTAGGGAGCCAAGCTGCATCTCACATCCATAGCAAGAGAAAAAGAGTTGGGGAAAACATTTGCACACAGTAGGACTATACAATGGGAGAAATGTCAAGGAAAATTAGTCATGATTCTATGATGCAAAGAGCTCTTTTATTGTACACCAGTTAATTTATATATACTCTATGTTCAATTTATATATACGAAATTTTCCAAGCCACACAATCGTCCCACTTGTTTCATTGCACTGCTTTAATTAAAAGCAGCACATAAACATCCACTTCTGTGTAAATCCCTGTAAAAACACTCTCAGATTTAAATGCTTATCTTATATGAGATTATTGACAGGTTTTGCTAAATTGGTGTAAATTGATCTGGGAGCATTTCCAGAGAGATTATAGGGATTCAATTCACACAGCCCAGGCAGTGTGTGCTTAAATACTTATGTATATGCTTATCACTAATGTGTGCATATATCCATGTATAGGGACCTTACTGTATGAGACACTTCACAGTGTTAATTAATATTTTGCTATGAAGTACTCCCTGTCATAATTTTTCACTGTTCAAAGATTATTCATTTGAAAAAAAAATATCCAAAAAAGAGACAATTATTTTTGCCAGGAATTCATTTTGCCCTACTATGAGCTGTCAGATAATTTTGATCTTCAGCCATCTAATCATACTTCTACATTAGGTAAAGAAACAATAAATATTCCTTAATATTTTCCCTATTTTGTTTCTTTCATGCAGAACTTCAGGTTTTCAAGACAAAGTTAGCTCACATTTGAGAATTACTATTCCAAATATTTCAGCTAGGAACACAACCACCATCCAGTCTTCTGATTCAGAATCTGTGATTTTATTCCTATCTCGTAGTTTCAATTATGGATTTAATGTCCTTAATGCAGATATACTCAAGTATCTTGATCCTCCACCCCTTCTCCTCTGCAAAATGACTTAGAAATTATAGAAGCCATGGGCTTAATTTTAGTACCTTACCTAGATCATTGAAGACCTGAATTACAGAAACTTCCAAACCTCGATGCTCCAAAAATTAACTTTTCTTCAAGTGTCTACATCAAAATTAGAGAAAGTGAGGCATCCATGAGAATTAGTTACTTTGGAAATGGCAGCCAGTGTCTGGGAAGCTGTGAGGATTTCTGCTGAGAGCCGCAGGCATGAGCCAGCCAGCACATATGCCAGCAATAACAGTTCACTATTAATGAAGTGTCTTTTTTTCTGCCCGTAATGAAATTAATTCTTGGCGTTAGAACTCTGCCTCAGATCGGGGAAAGTAAATAGAAGATGAGCAGAAATGGCATTTATTCATTAAAATTGCAAAGTAGCAATTAAATCCTTTTCTCCTTTCCTTCTGGATCATCTGTTCCAAAGCATGGAAAGCGGGGGCTGTCTCATGGGTCAGGCTGATCAGGTGATAACAGCCCCATTTTGGACCAGCCTCTGACGTTTGGGGACTTGTTTGTATTTGAGCATGTTTGTTTTCAAGAAACAGCCCCCCTAGAACAAATCCTTGCTCAAGAACAGCCTGGAGAAGTCAGGAAGCCCCACGGTGGGCAGAGGAAGGCTCTGGATGTCAGTAGCCATGGATGTTGTCCCAGAGGACAGAGCTTCTCATCTCAGCCATCATAAACCAACACATGCTGAGCTGGGCATCTCCCTACCTCCTCTCTGTACCTCAGATCCAACCCCAAACCACTCCTCAAGAGATTTTAAGGGAACTGTGAGGTGTCCAGGAGGGATTCCAGCCAAATCCAAGGGCTGAGGAATCAGTTTGCTAACAGTCTCCATCCCTCTGATTTCCAATGTTACTGTAACACTTCAGACAAAAGCACTTGTCAACGGGAGTTAGGTATCATCATCCTCATAACACACTTCTGAACACAAGTGTAAAACAGGGAAGACATATCTGAGATCACTCAGCTCCTGTGAAGCTCTGCCAGAACACAGACCCATCACAGTGAATGTTTCATTAGCAACATCTGCTCTTTTTGACATCCCATTTTCTACACTTCCTTCCACTTTTCTCCCCGTGACATGGATCTGGCACAGCCACTTTGGTCTGCCCTTTAAACCTTCCCTGTGCTAAGCAGTGTCTTTTTTATCCCCTGATAGACACTCAGATGGTAAAAGGGGCATACAGGACACCAACAACAAATTGGTTCCATAAGTAGCTGCTGGTATCCTGCAGTGAGTCGTTCTGAGCTGGACACATTAAGACATCCAAGGTGATATTCCTCTACCTCTCCCCCCACATCATTTGCTATCATTCCATATGTTCCATCCTCTTCAGAAAAGGTACATGTCAGCCTGAAATAATTGAGAATTTATCTCCTTTCTGGGAATGACAAACACCCTTATGAAGGTAAGGAGTGTGACAAGGATTATTTATCTCATTACTCACGTATCAATCATACAACAGGATAAGGCAAAGGCATGGACAACAGACCACAGGTGAAGGCTTAAATGGGATACTGGCACAATTAAATATATTACCTATTAATACAAAGCCAGCTTCCCCTGCAGCCATGTGGGCAACAATCTGAAAAAAAACCCCAAACAAGCAGCAGAACTGAATGATTTTACTACTGCCCAGTAAATCATTATAAGCTACACTAGTCATAACATCCTGGAGTCTTTCTGCTGTGTGATATTTTACCTGAATAATAAGTCTGAGATTGGTTTAATAGTTTATTGCTGAAACATTAATTTAATTAAAATATTCTTGGAGCTCTTCTGCAGTAATGCAGTGTGGATTTATATCTACATTCTGCCTGGGGTCTCAGTGAAATTGCATCAGACTTGCCATGTGTGTGGCAATCTAAATCTACAAATGTAAATGCTGAAGCTTCTTGCCTTACCAATTTTTCATCACATCCATCGAAATATTGCATGATAGAATCAGCCTTTTGAAATGGGAGGTCTGAAAACTTCAATTTGTTTTTTTAAACACGGAATTTGTTGAGAGCCACTGCTCCTCATATAAGGCTTTGATACTGATGGATTTTGACTTCTTTTTGTTTCTCTCTCTTTCTAGTTAAATAAATTTTACCAAGAGATCTCCAATCAGTCTTCTGTCTCTAATGCCCATTTTCTTAGTGTTGAAGCATACAGAAAAGCACTGCAGATGTGTATGGAAAGCATATAGAGTCAGGGAAATAGCTGTGGTAACACAACATCACAGGAAGCAACCACAATGCTTAAATGGGAGCTGTGAGCTCAGAATTCAGATCTGCCTATAAAGCAGCTACCCAAAACCCCTGACTTTGTGTCATATTTATTAGCGGGTGTTAAATGATGGTATAGGCAGGGAAGAGCTACTTTTGCCTTCCTTGGCACCCATAAAGGCTCAGCAGCAGCACTCATCTGTATTAATGGCCAATACAAAACCTACTGAATTACCCAAAGGCTTTGGATCAGGCCCTGCTATTAAAAGTGCTTTATATTTTTGAAATCGCTAGTTAATAAATAAAGGGCCAGCAGATGCTGCAAGAAAAAAAAGCAGTATAGTTCCTGGGATTTATTAACCAATAAAACTTGTTGTTATTGTGAACTGCAAATGGTTTCCTCTGTGCAGCTCTTTACATCAGTTTTTAACAGCTCCTATAGAGGAGAAATCCTTTTTCATTACATTATTGGTGTACCTGGCCCCAGGTAAGTGGACAGAGAAATGTGGGACAATCGGGAACATCTCAAACGCTCATCCCCAGAGGGCAAAAGAGTGTACAGAAGGCAGAGCAAACAACCAGAACAAAGCCCACAGCCTGGAGGAGAGGAAATTCAGCACTTGTTACAGGAACAACCCTCAAAAGCTTTTCAGCCTCCTGTTTGGCTGCAGGTGACTGAGACAGCGGGGCTGGTGGGAGGGAGCTGGGGCAGGGTGTGAGCACAGCTGGACTGCCCTGCTCTGCCTGATCACACCTGCACAGGGTGCCAGAACTGGGGCAGGGTGTGAGCACAGCTGGACTGCCCTGCTCTGCCTGATCACACCTGCACAGGGTGCCAGAGCTGGGGCAGGGTGTGAGCACAGCTGGACTGCCCTGCTCTGCCTGATCACACCTGCACGATCACACCTGCACAGGGTGCCAGAGCTGGGGTTTGCCACCCTGCCCAACACAAAACATCATTTCTCTCCAAGGAATGTAAAGCAGAGTGACTCAAATGGTGCCAAACTTCAAAGAACCTCAAAGATTTAAAACACGAGGAAGGATGGATAAATGTTAATGCACAGCCAGCCCTAAAAACAAATGTGATAAATTTCTCTTCAGCTTGAAAAATATTTAGGAATTAGAATTATGTCTCTCAGTCATTTCTCCTACTTTTTCTCATTCCTTTTATTAACACATTAAATAATGCCACTCTGGGCAAACCACACAGTGCCAAAGGGTCTGGAGGTAGTAAAAACTCCTACCAGCCCAATCTTGGGTAGTGAAGGACTTCAGGGCAGTTAGACTGCATTTTATGTAAAAATCAAATTTACAGCTCATGCAAACGGGCTAAATGAATGAATAGAATGTATTCAGTCACATGAGTTTATTTCAAGCTGACTTTTTGGATGCATATCAAGTGATTGATGAGGAAGTGATTCTCACTTCCTTCACTTGATTCCCACTGCTGAGGCCACACCTCAAATCCTGTGTCCAGTTTTGGGACCTTCATTGCAAGAAGGACACCGAGGGGCTGGAGTGGAAGGAATGGAGTGGAAGGGGAATGGAGCTGGGAAGGGGCTGGAGCCCCAGGAGAGGCTGAGGGAGCTGGGAAAGGGGCTCAGCCTGGAGAAAAGGAGGCTCAGGGGGCCCTTCTGGCTCTGCACAACTCCCTGGCAGGTGGGGACAGACGGGGGTACCGGGACTGGATGACAGGAAACAGCCTCAGGCTGTGGCAGGGAAGGGTCAGCTTGGACACCAGAAGAAATTTCTCCATGGGAAGGGTGGTCAGACCTTGTAATGGACTGCCCAAGGAGTTTTGGAGTCCCCATCCCTGGACATGTCAGCACTCAGTGCTCTGGGCTGGAGACAAGGTGGTGACTGGTCAAAGGTCTCTGCAAATATATTCTGGGAATATAAGCAATCCTTTCAAGATCAAAGTAACAGATCTCTTCTATCAAATCTGATGCAAAGCATAACTTTTCCTTCTCTCATCCTCTACTAGCACAGGCACAGAGTCAGAAAGAACTTTTATTTTTTCAGTACACTCCCCTTGTTTTTTAATTTAATTTAAGAAATTAATCCCACCATCATTGGAATGCATAATTTTACATAAAGTAGAAACTCAGGGTTTATTTTCAGCAAGACGTTTCTAAATTCTAAATCATATATTTAAATCAGAATGTTTTTTGGTTTTTTTTATATTTCCCACTTCATTGCCTATAATTTAAATGCACATTTACATCACTCTTGGGGCATAATGAAGTCCAGCCTGGGTGTGATGTCACTACAAGACAGAGATCCTACCACCTCTCCTGTGGAGTTGTGTCACTGCTGAGATGTTTCCTGGCCTCAGGATTAGTGCTGGATTCATTACTCATCTACTAATTTTAAATAGACCTTTTCTCACTTCAAACTGAATCCTGTCACTGTAGGTTATAGAGGATGGCAGTGCACCTCTGTGAGCAGCCTCTCTGGCTCTAAATATGAACTGCTGTGCCATGCAAGAGCCATAGATTTGCAGGGGAGGGAAAGGAAATACCTTTATGACCTCATGCTATCCATTTATACTCTGAGTCATTAAAATGATTGCTTCTTATAAAAGTTATCTTTGCTAGCAGAGGAATATGTGGGCAAATGCTCCCTCTGACAGACAATCAGTGTGCTTTGGATCAGACTCAAAACACACATATTTAACTTTCCTTCGCTCCCACTGAATTATTTGCCCCCAAAAGAAAACATCTGACTCTCCATAAAACTGCAGGCGATGGCGAAATTCCTGTTAAGCACTGGAGGTCCAGTGTGCTCCTCAGGTTAATTGTAAATTACTCTGGAACCTGCTGAGCAGAAATGAGATTTTGTTCCACCTGTGTCCCACCAGTGAATATGGAACAAGAGTCTATTGTCAGTAAACCATATTTATTGCACAGTGTCCTTTCCATCAATGGAAAAAATTAAAGGATCTATAAATAAAAAAAAAAAAAATTTGACAACACTGTGTCCAAATGTTCAATTTCTAAACAAGTTACCTTTCTGTTTGTCAGTTTTAGTTCTAGAATTACTTATAATTAACTATAAATTGTATATGAAAATGGAGAGCAATGGAAGGGCAGAATGAAGGACAGATGAATTTCATACAGCTGTGGTTCAGTTCATGCACACATGTTTAGGTTTTCTTTCAATGGAAATGAAGTTACAGGACGGGGATGATTCAGAACGGACCTCACTCTGATGTGGCAGTAAGGACTGAAGTCCCTGATCAAGGAAGTAGGAATTGCTCCCAGGTCCTGCAGTTCAAATGAGAAGAAAATATATCTTGCTATAGCAGTTAAGACAGCAAACTCCACCAGTTCATCCAGTTAAATCCACTTTTGCTCAAGCACTCTGCAGGCTAATGCAATTCCGACCCTGTGTCATTCCATTTCTCAATCATTTCATTTCACTTAACCACATTTTGCTAGTCACTATTTGTTTTTGCAACCATAGTGATGAAATATATTTTTTGGCAACATAAGCAGGTGTCTGGCTTTGTCAAATTTCAATAATTCAGAACATCTCCTGTCCATAATAGTAATAATTGAAATTGAAACAATTTTTGTT